>NW_027666645.1:0-25583 GCF_963455335.1 Martes martes
CACAGTGCCTCAGGCACTTGATCCAAGGAAACTGGGCCAGGGATGTGTGAGGAGACAGTCTGGGAGGGATGCCTGCTGCCTACAAGTTTGTTTTTCAAAGGCAGCCTCCCCGAGTGCTTTCCTTCCACAGACAGAGGCACTAACACACAAAAGCTAGCATTCACTCCAGCAATATCCCAGTTTGCTGTCGGGTCCACTTAGCCCCCAGGTGGAGGGTCCATATAGCCAATAGGTCTGTACTTCGGTGGAGGATGAAATCTACCCCATGCCGTCAACGACAGCTGCAGGGCCATGAGCCACTGACTAATAGCACACTACACTGTGTGAGTAAAATGGGAAAGCTGCTTAAGCCCTTTGAAATCTGGCTCAGGAAACAGAAGGATGACTTGCAGATGAGGGAAGTGGGTGGGTAATATCACCGCTCAAAGACAACTTCATGAAGGAATTTGCCACTTGAGGCCTTGGTGATGGCCTACATCCCCACATTTGTGAAGCAGGGCTATGAGTCAGGGCTATGGGTCATTTCATCACAAGCTCCTCACTTGTAGCAGGGAGGGGAAATAAGAGAAAGCGGCTCTTTGTCAACATTCACCACTTTCTTCTCACCACTGCAAATATTAAGTATTCATATCAGATACCACTTCTGGGAGGTTCCTGAACCAGTTCCATGCTCTGTAGGCAAGAAAGCAGGCAACAAGTGTTTTATCCGGAGACACGGAAAGAGGCAGATAAATAGTGCTAGGATCCTGTCTCAGGTTGGTGTCTCTCAGAAACGGGCTCTGAGGCAAGGATTTAGGGGGAAGGATGATTCCAAGATGCTGACAGAGGAGTGGAAAGTGAGACAGGAACAGAAGTCAATGCAAGGTGCAGTGACATGGACAGGTGAGGCTGGGCCTGCTGGGCCCTCTGGAACCTGTGTGTAAAAACCTCTGATGTGTCCTGCCTGTGGGCAAGAAAGCTAAAATATTTACCCACTAACTCTCATCTATCCCCCCATTGAGGGTACTACAAAGGACATTAGCTCCCTAGCACCTCTAGGTCGTCTCAGGTGCACACTCAGAACTCAGCCCCTGCCAGAAAAAGCCCTCAGTCTGGGAGAGTTGCTGGAGCTCCCAGTGAGAGGATGTGCTAGGAGAGGGTTAAGATCTGGACCCTAATTCAGGAAACTAACTGTCAGAATCCACCTCTCTTTGACTTTCCCATTGCATCTAGGAATATTAACAAAGCAATGGGAAAAGTACCCAGTCTTCTCTTCCCCCTGGTCAGCAAAGGCTAAAATTTCTAATCCCTTCTCTGACTTACCTCTAAAAACAACAATTCATTCAACAAGCTGTTTTCCACACAACAAAGGCAGCTCTGTTGTTTTTGTTTCTGGTTATATAAGTCACACATGCTTATTTTTAAAATTTCAAAAAGCACAAAACAGCTCAAAGCACAAAAAAAAATAAAAAGTAAGTCATCTGTAATTACTCCAACAAGATAACCACCAACCACTATTTTGATAACCATACTATTATATTTATGCAAACTTTCTGTATACCTACACACATAAAGTTTGATACAGATGTGATCATAGTTGTTTCTTATCATGAAGACTTATTATTTTTTGCTTATGTCCCCTTTACCCCCTCCCAACTACATGGAGCTGTTCTCCAGTATTCCATAGCAGCTGGTGACTTCCATGTGCATGTTCTACTCATAGCGATCATGAAAACAGCACAGTGTCGACCTTCTTGAATGTCAGTAATCCCCGCTGTCTGCACCCAGGCTACAGGATAAATCTGAAGAAACCTACACAACTGTACAGAACAGATCAACGACAGTTCTCACTGTACCCTCCGCACATCCTGGAGTCCCCAGATATTGTGCTCTGGATCTAACTCCCTAACACGCCTAACTCCCATGGGGCACAATGGAACGAGCAGGGGTGAAGACACACCTGGACTCCTGCACTTACTTAAAACAGGTCACTGCCTAACCTGGCCTGAAACTCCCAGTATGTAAAAAAGGCATACTTAAACTTAATGGCTACCTCACAAGCTACTGTGAAGATTCAATAAGATAACAATGAAAAATATCTAGTGGCCCAGAAGAGGCACTTTTGTGAAAAGCAAGTTTCCCTCCCTCCCCACATTCCCCTCTCTTATTAGTTGTCACCCACCTGACACATTCTTCCATGCTTTCAAACACAGACAGATCTCTGCTGTCTTAAAATCCTTAACCCTAAAGTTACTGCTCTTTACCTCTCCCACTCTTTGACTAACTACCAGTGGCCCACAGTCTAGGCCTTCAGGAGCCATCTCACTATCGAATGTGGCCTCCCAAAGGTTCTTCTTACTTCCCGAGCCACTTCCAAAGCCCCTGGAGTTTTCTCGGTCCTTTAGCCTTAACAAGGCAATGGCTTCTGGCAATCCTCAGTACCTACTTTCTTCCAATCCCGTCTTATTGCTTCTGTAGCCTTGAATTTTCCTGGTTTCTCTCTCACCTCTCTGGTCCTTGCACCATTTCTTTCCATGACTCATTTTGCCCCTTTCATTACCTACTGCCTAACTAAAATCACCTCCCAAGGTTAACCCCTGGCCCTCTGGCCTTTTCTTGCCACATTCTTTCCCTCAGCAAATTGAACTTAGTTCTTGGTTTCAACTACTGTCTCCAAACAAACACATCTGAAGACTATCCCCCAAGCCCAGAGATATAAATGAGGAATGGGGGAGAGCCTTCAGATGTATTCCTAACCAGTAGGAGAAAACTCCATGGGAAACATCACTACCTCTCACTTTCCAGTCACTTTCCATCCAACCTTCTCTAAACCTACCAAGGACAGCACTATGCTTTCCACCCCATCATTTCAGCTTGAAACTGCAGCTTACCAACTCAATGCTTTTCCTTCACTGACGCATATTTGCATGGGACTCTCCAGGCCCTGGGCACAACAACAGTGTGCGGCTCCTGACCACAGGGAGCTCACAGCCTACCAGAGGAGACAGGTGTTTCAATAACGATTACACTGTGAAGAACTTAATCTAATTGTGATAAACTGCTTTAATGGAAAAATACAGGAGGTGGTAAGAGCATATAAAAGGACATTTAACATAAGGAGAGTGGGAAAGCTTCACGGCGAAAGGAGAACAGACACCCAATCATGCAGAGCTTTATACCCAACCCCTTTACTAGGTTCAGTCACAGCTTCTCTCGTATCCCTCCCTTTTTATCCCATCCTCACTTCTCTTCCACCAAGGCAAAAGTTCCTGCTGCCAAGTTAATACGTCTAATACCTTGCTAACAGCATCAGCAGCTGCCCACTGCTCCTGGGACAAAGCCTGGTTGATCCGTAGTGCAGCACTGAAGGCCCTGCCACAACCTGGTTCCACTAAACACATGGACCCTATCTCCCCATATGTACTTCCTCTGCCCTGCAGCTTGGACCCACCATGCTGGGCATAGGCCACACTAGAGTCTTGGCAGAGTGTGCTCTACTAAATCAACAGTGCTGAACAAAATGGGCCACATTCTTAGGTCTCTGGTTTTCCCCCACTTAAATTCAAGGAAACTGCCAAAGCCTTGACATTATGCCCACTTCTCACGTTCTGTCACCAGAGAATAAGTTCCATATTGACCATTAAGTGGCAGGAGCTAAAAAAACTGGGTGAGTGATGACCCCTGACTAGACAGGCTCTGTAAAGAATCACATTATAAAATTTCCTTGAAGTGCCAAAGGACCACATGAAACTCTCTCTTTCATTGCTTCAGTTGTTGCCACAAAGAGTTCAGGGTATGCAAAAGCAATGGAATAATTTCTCTTCTCTTTTTGACTTCACATAATACTCATTATCAGCATCACACATTTTATCCCCCAATAGAATTAAGGGATACTCTCTTTCATAGACATAAAACATTTCTGGAAAAGTTTAAGCCGCTGAATGTGTGTAAAGTATGAAAAATTTGTGCTCATTAAAGATTTCTGGCCACTTTGTTAATTTAAGAACATAAAAATGTGCTTCACATAAAAGTATCACTTACGTAAGTAATAATTATAAATCTCTACTGAGTTTGCTTTGAAATGTTCTTAATTTTAATTGAAATGGCTCTATAAGACTCTGACTTTCAATGACTCTGCATCAGTTAGTTTTTGGAAGCTACTAGAAAGAGAGGAGGAGGGAGAAAGAAAGAGGGACAGAAAGGAGACCTGAGGATATAGATGAAACTATCAACATGAAAGCAAAACAAAGAAAAACCATCTTCTTTGGTTCAGTGCACTTCCCTGTGTTAAGTAGATACAAAAGGCACTCGTTTTCATAAGAGGAGCTTGGAGAGCTGGGAGCAGAGTGGGAAAATAAGTGTCACTCGTTATGGTTTTGCTGTGTAGAGCTCCATCTGATCAGTGTCATTTTCAAAACTCTCCTAATTAGTCATTTCTGCCCTGACATTTCATTTCTACTGTCTGAAAACAGAAAGTTTGTCCAGATTAAGACAATGTTCCTTACCTTTTTACATGGGAGGTTTATTTCCCAATTTAATGAGATCATTTCCAAACAACTATTATATTCATTCACATATAAATAAAAGAATGGAACCATACTGGAAGGAAAATATGCCTAAGCAGAATTCCAGTCTATGTTCTTAGGCAAAAGTGTATTGTTTTTTTAATCTTTCCTTCTCTTTCCTTCTTTCCTTCTTTCTCCATGCCTAGCATGGAGCCTCACGTGGGGCTTGAGACCAAGTGTCAGACGCTTCAATGACTGAGCCACCCAGGCGCCCCACCTAGGCAAAAGTGTATGCTTAACACCGAGATCATATTAGCAGTTTTATCTTTATTTTAGTTTTATTTATTATACAGAACCTTAGACTCTAGTAGTTTGCAGCAACACGATTTAAGAAACATTTTCCATCTTGATAAAGTCTTTCACTTTACTTTCTTCCATATTTTAAAAGACAGGTGAGTTCAGAGTATGCATCCACTGGGAGGAGTGAGCAGCAAAAAGCAAAGTTCAGATGCCAATTTCACTGACCAGAGTACCTCTCAGACTCCCAGGGAGCTATCACTCCAGTTCTTGAGGAGGCTCCGCAGTGGATTAAGATTTCTACATAAACCTGTTCCCAAAAGAGATGCCTTTTTTCCAGTCAACTCTGACCATTTCCCTATCCTGACAACTTTCACTAGAGATTCAGCACCACCACTGTATTCCTCTCTCTCCTTCCATCTCAGGAAGACGGGAGTCACAAGGTAAACCCATTTCACATCTCATACTTGCTGAGCTCACCCACAGATCTCGTAGAGGCTATCTCATTTCGTCTCATTTCGTGATGAGACTTCGAAAACAATGTTGTGTATGCTTGAAGGCAACACTTACTCATCAATCTCAAAGTAAAGTCAGCCCGAATAAGCCCTCAAACAAATAAGACACTAATTTCTTCCATCTCCTGAAAGAGGAAGCTTGTCCTAAAGGAAAATATAGTTCACTGAAGCCTTGATATTAAAGTTTACTGCACTACT
The DNA here is from genome assembly GCF_963455335.1 of Martes martes. Classification (NCBI taxonomy): domain Eukaryota; kingdom Metazoa; phylum Chordata; class Mammalia; order Carnivora; family Mustelidae; genus Martes; species Martes martes. The sequence goes on from NW_027666645.1 coordinate 5,495, forward strand.
TCTCATGTATGCACTGATCAGATAACATCAAGAGTTTAATATTAAAACATTTCCTTTAAATAATTTTTAGAAAGTATTTGAATGAGTAAATTCCAATTTTAAACATTTAAATCATGATTTTTAAAAAAATGTTAATGCCAAAATTTTCCAGGAAAAACAACTTTTATTTTAGTGGTTCCTCACATCTTTACTCTTCTTAACTTCACAACTTCAGGGGATGGAATAGGGTGAAGTGGCAAGTCAGTCACAAGGGATGACCCCACACCTTATATATGTCCAGAGTAACTAGTCCAATATTCACTTGTACAGTATTGTAAAAGTAGGCAAAATAAATATGACAGGGCAGGCAACACAGGGAGTAGTCATTCATTTATTCAACAAATGTTTATCCTGTGCCTGTTTTGGCCTAAGCACTACGCCAGGCATTAGAGATATAAGAGTTAGCAAGATGGACCCAGCCCTGGCTCTCAGATAAAACTGAATCAAAAGGAGGAAATGGACATTAAACAATTGTGATAAATTCTGTAACTGAGAAGTGCAAGAGCTAGGAAATAGAAGAGAGACTTACCTTAGTCTGGGAGTAAGGAGGTCAAGGAAGGCTTCCTGGGGGACATTTTGACTGAGGCTTCAAAGTAGGCTAGGGGAAGAGTGTTCTGGACATGTGTAAAGTCCCTGGGGTGGGAATGAGCATTATGGCTGACGTGTAAAGGGAGTGGGGGATGCTAAGACAAGAAGAAGATGAGGTGTACAGGCATCAGATCTTGCAAGGCTTTCTAGGCAGTGACAAGGACTTTTACTTTATTCCAAGGAGATAAAAAAAGTTTTGAAAAGTGTAAACCAAGGGAATTATCGGATCAGATTTAAATTTCTAAACCACCATTCTAACTAGGAGAAAGCACAGTACAGCTCCTAAGCCAGAAACCTCTGGCTCCTAGCCTTAGTCCTCTCTACCTTTCTGGTCAGAATATGTACCTTTCTGGATCCTCCACAACATTTAACTTCTGTTACCACCTGATCACATACTAACCATTTCCTACTTCACATCCTCTAATTTTAAGTCTCCACTCTACTCTATTTTTATGTCTTATATCCTTTTGTATATCTTCATGGTCCTAGGCATACAAGAGGTATTCAATGAATACTTCCTATGTAGGTTGAAGGTTTGACTGGCAAGGGTCTTCTAAATTGTGCAACAGAGGACTGCCAAGACTCCCTTCAGGTTTCTGTTTCCTTTGCACACATGTAAAAGCCTTTTGGGCACAGGAGTGTTACATTAAGCCTGTATTTTTAGAGTGACCAGTGATGGCCCACTACAAAAATGGTGCATCCAAGAGGACCAGCTGTTGAGGCTACCATCACATTTGTCAAGGAAACAAGATCAGTTATGGTCACTTCCCATCAATCACCTCCAACTATCTTTCTCCACCCTTACCTAACCCATGGCCTATGCTTCACAGATATAAACTATCCCCTTCTCCCCAGGGCCACCCTAGAAGACTCAACTGTGAAGTTCATATAGCTTCTAAATACCTCGAGGTTGCAGGACACACCTAGTAGGTTTATTTATCTCCTGAGTTTGGAATCAAATTGTTCTCTACCCAGAGACCTTCATTTAGAATAGTGCTCCAGTCAGAATGATGCTCTTAACTTGAGGGAAAGAGACAGAGTAGCAGAGAGAAAAAAAAAAAAAAAGGACAAGAGAAAGCCTACTCCAAGTTTCACTAGTTTGCCAAGTTCATACCTTTGCAGCCAGCCGACATTCCATCACCCTGATATTGAAATGAGAAGTCGCTGCCTTATTCATTTCCACACAACTGTTGGCAATCACAAATACTGCTCCACTTGGGAGTTTCACATCAGTTGCCCTCAGAGGACTAAATTCTATCAACTTGGCCTATTGGAACAAAAAAGACAGGTGAGATATAAGGTATTAGAATTCAGAAAATGTTTAATCATTTCTTTACTTATTTACTGTAGCAAAATTTTTTCATAAAAATGTATTCATTCAATTCAAATATTATTTATTGACTTCCAGGCACTGTACTAGGCACTGGAGATATAACAGTGAGGAAGAAAGACACTGTCCCTGCCCTCGTAGAGCTTACTATCCAGCAGGAAAGATAATCAAGTGGACAAATACATTCCTAGGTTGTGTTTCTATGGTCGAAAAGCCCAGGCTCCTTTATAGACACATAGTTGAAGCACCTGATCACCTAGTGTAGGCTCCTTTGAAAAAGGGAAAATCTACACTGAGTCTTAAAGGCTGAGCAAGAGTAGAGCAGACAGAGGATTTCTTGACCCAAACAGGATATCAAAAAGAGGGAAAAGCAAACACAAGTTCAGAGGCAAAAAAACATGAGGTGTTAATAAAGCTTTGGGTATTGAAATTTGCCTGGAGCTCAGAGTTTGAGGGTTGAGGGTTGGTGAGAGGGTAGAATGCAGAGGTAAAGCAGGAGCCAGACTGTGACGTGCTTTGCAAGCTCAAAGAATTTGGACTTTGTTCAGACTCTATAGCTAACTTACATTAACATCAGCACTCTTGCCACCATGTCTGCTTGTCAGGTCTCATCCAAAACACCCAAAGTATTTTCGTAACATTAAACCACATTTCCTCAGGGTTCATGTCTTTGACTTAGAGGAATCAAAAATAAATATTCTTAATAAGAAGATATCCAGGTATTCTTAGAAAATAGCCAAGCTTGTAGGAATCTGATGAAAAACTAGGAAAAGACTTTAAAGAAATGTCTGCTTCTATTTTGGAAATGGGCAGTTTATGGGCAACAACCAAAACCTCTACCCTGCCTAAGGGAGTTGATAGCCAAGGGGAAGTGGTATCCAGCTAAAGAATTCATCCCTGGCTTCCTGTCAACATTCTTTTCCCCACCACTGAAGCCCCAAAAATGTTGACAGAGAAAAATGATACCAAAGAGTAAATTATAAAAAGAGGGGTTGTGAATATATGTGGTAAGAGAAGTTAACATTTGGGTTTAAAACCAACAAGAGATTATGAAAATGCCATGAAATGAGTGATTCGGGACAAGAGTGGGAAAGGTGGTCCCAAAAACTAGGGAGTTGAGAAATCTCATCTTAACAATGAAGAGAAAAAGAAGGGGGGAATAACTAGGCACAAGACAAAATCAGATCTGAGGTATGATTCTGGAAGCCTGAGGAAGATGTGACCAATGTGAAACAGATTACGTGAACTGGTAGCAGCCCTGAATTACAAAGTAGATGATAAATACCATTTACAACAGAACCTAATAGAATTGGCTGTCCAGAACCTTGCCATATGAACTTTCCCTAGTTGATATTTCCAAATAGCTCAGTATCACATACAGTTCCTTCTTCTGCAAGAAATGATATGGACTGGTCCATCCCTCCTCCTTCAGTGCCAATATAACGCTCACTCTTGGCACAGATTTCCGCAAGTTCCACCTGAAAAAGTAAAAATTGATTTGCACTATGAGTACAGTCATAATTTATTTCTCATTCATTTCTTACTCCAGGCATGACAGTTTTGAATTCCAGTGTTAACTCTGATCATTTGACAAAAGCTGCCTAAGGCACTGTGTTAACAAGGACTCTAAGACTACCACTGAGCTCCATAAGAAAACATACCATGATGAATTAATGTTTCCAGTGGGATGTAATGAGATACTGGCTATGCATGCCATGTATTTGCTCTCCATAAAAGACTCCATAGGGCAAGCAGTTTCTTCCATCTTTCTATTTGCTCCATCCCTCTCTTAGACTGGTATCACCAAAAATCTTATATGGGTACTCACTCATCCCTCCCTTCATTTCTCTTTCTTTGTTTCCCCACAGTGGACTTTTCTAGTCCCCATACAGCCAAAGTGGGGTCATGCAACTTTATCCTCCAGTCCGAAAGTAATGCCATCTGTATGGCATTTCCATTAAAGATAAGAATCATCATGAAATTCTTGTCATTTCACATCCCTTTCATCAAGAAAGATCATGAACTAGCATCATCTTCCTAGACACATCTTCCTCCAACCACGATGAAGAGGCCCAACACACAAACGCAGTTCTAATCCAAACTGAGTATGTCAAAATACGTGTTTAAGAATCTTTAATGACTTCCTACTAATTAATGAAATAAGTTTAAGCTCGTCAATCTGGCATTTCAAAGCCTTCTAAAATGTGCAACCAATTTGCATATGAAATCATACTACCTACCACTCTTTTCCAATTAGATTTGTCTCCTTGACCATCTCACACATTTGTGCAACCTGGTATTACTCCCTATCTTCTCTCATATAAATCCTATAGCCAGTCAATACCTGGCTTACCAACTACCTACTATGGACAAGTCACTGGGCTGACCACTCAAATCTTCTTCTCTCATAAAGTATTCCTCAAATATTGTTCTTACTAAGGCATCCTCTTTCTCTGAACTTCTACAACAATTACAGTTAGGATCATCCATTTACTCACTCTACTATTCATCCATCCATCCATTCATTTTTTTCTTTCTCCTAAGACTTGATTCAGGCCCTTATTACTTCTTACCTATTTTTACTGGAAGATCCTCCTGGAGTGATCATTCTGAAGCTGATAATCATCTCTGGCCTGCTTGGTTGCCAACACCCTGATGCTCTATTTCTCAACATGCCTTTAAGTCCATGATGACCCAATGTCTTTAATGGCATCCCTCTCTCACCTCTCCATTCTGCTCTCCTACCACTAACCCTGGAAACCCTAAGTTCGAACCAGGAATACTGAACAAATACTTTTCTTTATCATCCTTAAGCTCTTTTATCTCTCAGTGCCTTTCAAAGTGCATTTTTCAGTCCTCCTTACTCAATAATCCTCTCTCCAGCATCTCCCACTAGTCACCAGGACCAACTCAAGCACTCTCTCTCCCTGGAACCCACACCACCACCTATATGCACACACACCACATAACACCTTCTCTGCATTCCTGTGTACTAATTATTCTATTCTCATTTATCAAACCATGCTTTAAGTGTAGGTTTACTTGTCTTTTTATCCACCAGTCTATGAGAGCCCACTTAACTATTGTGACTAAATCCCAGTGTTTATTACCGTTCTTTAACTGTGTCAGCTTTTGATCACATCTGTTTTCCCTGGAAAATTGTCAGTCTTATTAGAGATAGACAAATTCTGGTGTTTCTATTGTGTTCCCAACCTCACACAATGCTGAGCAACATAGTAAATAATAAGTACCTGCTGCTTTTACTTTCTGAGAATAGCTGCCCCAATACCATGTGAGAAAGTCTGTGTCACATTCCTTGTTGGTCATGTGGATTCACTATCTTCACTTGCGACACGAGGTAAACTTGGGACTTTGATGTAATGGGCATTGCAAATGGCCTTGCTAAACACACAGCCAAGTGACCTGCCCATTACAGGCACATTAAAAATATACCAAAAACTAACGATGTACTGGATAGTGACTAACATAACATAATAAAAAATGAATTTAAAAAATAAAGTAGCAAATAAAAGGTCAAAACACCTAGATTTTAAAATGTAAAGAAATAATATATGCAGGTGAGGAAGTCCACAGAGCATTCCGTTAAGAATGATGAGACCTGAGTCTCTCTGTCACCCTCAGCCAGTGTGAAAAGTCACCTCCCCAGCAACATCAATAACAGCCACATTTACATGCTAAGTATCTGGCATAATCTCTTCTGTGAGCAGTATCTCCTCTGGTTATCCTCCTCACACAGATGAGGAAAATGGGACTTGGAGACATATAACAGAAAGTGGAAAAGCCATTTGAACCTCCTCCACCTGACTCCATAGCCTCTGCTCTTTTCACACTGGACTTCATTACTCCTCTCCCGGCCCCAACCCCTGGAGATAATATAACCTATTTTCTCACTGCCTCAAAGGGATGTGAAACAACAAATGAGATCATCAAAAGTTAAGTACCCTCCTTTTAAGAGGAAAGAAACTAAAGCACTAAGAAATATATGCTTATTGATTATTTTTAAAAGTGTCTTCCATGTGGCAACAATAGGATACTTTTACTTTAAACGCAATGTTAATTTTTCCAGACTATCTATCTGGATAGAATTCAGAGGGACCCCAGAAGCCCCAGAAGCTCAAGGAGAGTCCACCTGCAGGGATGTGGACATCCCTACACTTTGCTGAATTCTGACAGATGGATCCCATGACTGGACAGACAATACCCAAGAGTTCTAAATGTGAGGAAACAAAAGAAAATGTAGATAGGAAAGCCAAAAAATGAAAGGATGATTCATCTTACAGTCCCTCCAAAGCACATATGGAAATCAGTAGTAAATATGGAGGAAAAAAAACCAGTATCAGACACCTCTAAACCTTGGTTAAAGTCCCAAAGCTCCTGCCAACTAGCTGTTGTAGATTTCTTAATTTTTCCAAGTTTCCATTTCTTCATATACTATTAATAATAATAATAATAGTTTTAGCAGTTAAGATTTATTGAGCACTTACTATATTCCAGGCACTGTTCTAATTACTTTGTATGAATTCATTATTTACATCTTATAATGACCCTATAAGATAGGTAGTATATACTCATTTTACAGATAAGGAAACTCAGCAGGTTTATTAGCTGAGACCAAGCTAGTCATTACAAAAGGTGAAATTCAAACAAATTGTCTAACTCTAGAGCCTATACTCTTAATCACCATGCTATATAACCTCCTATCCATAATATGGAGAAAAATACCCACCTGCCTAACAATGGGATTATTGTGATAATCCAATGAATTAAATAAAAATATCTCATAAGCACTAAAGAACTATACAATTGTTAATTTTATTATTTGTGCATAATAAATAAAGAATCATTTGATTTACACAAGTAGCTAAGTCCCAAGCCAAAAGTAAAAACAGGTATAATTATTCTGGAAAACACAACCATTTTTTAAAGTGTTTAGGAAAAGACAGAATATAAAAGACCAGATGTCCCCAGGAGAACTAATTTAACAATAGGCAGTAATAGAACCTGAGACAAACAGGAATGTGTGTGCTCCATGTGAAGCAGTTTAATATAACTAGGGTTGGAGGGGGAGTGGTCCCTGCCTGCCAAACGAAACATGCTTGTAGTAGAAACTTCAACTGCAGGCCTGCAAGTAGCTTTTCCAGTGGCCCTAGCCCTTCACCCCCATTCCAAAAGCAAAAATGTCAAATCCAAAATTGTTATGACATGTGAAGAAACTAGAAACAAAAGTTTTTTTAAATCTCAAATCCTGATGAAGCAAAAAAAAATTGCATTCTTTTGTAGGTCCATAGCCTTAGCCAGAGATGTCATGAGCCCAACTTGGAAACCCATTAACAGAGGGACCTTAACAGCAGAGGGTGTAAATGGGAGCAGAGAATGCCTGTCATTCTGGGTAATGCGAGGGATACATGTGAGCCAGCCGTGCCTATTCTGTCTTTGGGGGCCCTGGAAATAGATCTATAGAAAAGGCCTCCAAGAGTTATAATCCTTGCAAAGAACTGAATCAATACTCCATTCGGATTTGAAGTATGTAAAACAGCAATAGCTTTTAGGAGAATAAGATGATCTGTCAAAAACACATTAACAAACTGTATGCAAAGATACCTATCAGAACTTCAAAGAAATATCAAATAGAATTTGAGGGCTCAATTCAATTTAACAAAGGATAAAGTCTTTTTTTTTCCTGGAGGTTTAAAGGATTCTGAGGCTCCCCCACTTCTCCTTTCCCCCCACATCACAGACACACAGACACATAGACACACACAGATACACACACACAGATACACACAAGCCCTGAGAGCCTTCAGGCAAGAATAGTGAACCTCTAAGTGAAAAGAGACTCATTCCCCTCCCCACCAATGTATTTTCTTCTGCCCTTACACCTGAGTACTTCAAGAACCCCAGGTGCCTCCAAACTAGTCACTTGCAGCATTTAGCTCTATCCCTTCCTGCAAAATACTAATGTCTAAGAATCATTAGGGATGACAACTGGATTGCATGAGGAACTTTCCCAAAATGTATACCTAATAAACTCATTTTTATTTTGAGCTCCTGCTCTCTGGACAGTTAAGAGAAATCTGGCATTATTCATAGGCCTTCTTTTAAAGCTACTGAAGATAGTTAAGCTAATTTAGCCCTTTGTGTGTTCTTCTTTTGAAGCAGCCTGGGAAAGAATCAAAAGTCACATGGGTTCCCAAATTATACAGCTTACCCATCTGCTGGCCAGTGGGGCACTGGTAAGAGGAGAAATAACAGGGTTAGATTTAACAGTCACTGAGAAAGAGGGTGCCTGGATGGCTCAGTTAAGGGTCATACCCTTGATTTTGGTTCAGGTCATGATCTCAGGGTCCTGGGATAGAGCCTGGCTTTGGGCTCCCTGCTCAGCAGGGAGTATGCTTGTATCCCCCCTTCCTTTGCCCCTCCCCACCATTCTCTCTCTCTCCTTCTAGAATAAATTAGTAAATCTTTTTTATTTGTATTTATTTATTTAGTTATTTATTTTAGTAAATCTTTTTTTTTCTTTTAAGTCACTGAGAAGGGCTAAAGATTCATGAATACCTTCCCCGGCAAAATCTGGATATTTATAAAAACAAAACAAAAAGACTCAAGGTATTAATACAATAGGTTCTATCTTTGTTTAGCAGTTTTATTAATGAGACTGTTAAAAGTAGAATAGTTACATGGTCAGGAAGTGTTAATCTCTGAGTCAGTTAGCCGTGACTTTGAGGTGCCTTGCATTCACAACACAAGTGTTCCATCAAGACAGCAGCACCCAGCTATCCCTGGCCACCCCAAGTGCCAGTCAGGAGAACAGAAGAAGATGAGCAGTCTCATTCATTCATTTAACAATCCTTTAAACAGTGTCCCACATATAAGTGGGGAGGCCAGTGTCTTCCCTCAAGGAGTTCTCAATACTGATATTGTCTCCAGGTGAACAAGTCTTTCAAAAGAAAGTGTAAAACTAGTGTGCTAATCAGCTTCTGTTTACCCCTCTCTGTCCTCTGTCCACCCATCTTCATCCTGCTATCTGCTGCAAGAGGCTGCCCAGCATGAACTGTGTGCACTCTGCTTCCTGTTGGGTTCTTCCAACAGAGAGCTCTGGCTGGAAATGAGAAATTAAAAGTGTGGGGGAAGAAGAATAGTGAGATCAGGTTCCTCCCAGCCAAGGTCACTTTTAGGCCCAAGGGCAATAACTCAGCTATAAGTAGTCCTGGGTTTCCATACACCCACCTTTGTAAGTTGTCCTTTATTATTGAGTGTGCTGTTTTTCTATTATGACCCTGACTGATATATCTAGATAAGGTGAAAATATTAATGGCTCCTCTGACTTTTTTTTTTTTTTTTTTGGTTTAAGGATTTTATTTATTTATTTGACAGAGAGAGATCCCAGGTAGGCAGAGAGGCAGGCAGAGAAAGAGAGGAAGAGAAGCAGGCTTCCCGCTGAGTGGAGAGCCCGATACAGAGCTCAATCCCAGGACTGGGATCATGACCTGAGCCGAAGGTAGAGGCTTTAACCCACTGAGCCACCCAGGCACCCCTCCTCTGACTTTTCTTTGCATCAAATATTTTCCCTATTTTTCTCCCCCTGCAATACTCCTCCATCTTAACTTTCAAAATACCTGGGTTCTTACCTGGGACTATTTTCAAATTATTCCCCAAACTGGCAAGCCTATTAGGTAGAGCCCCATCAGGCAGGAGAAACTCTTCAAGAAATAGGACCAAGGAAAGCCTAAAAGACTGATGTAGACTTGCTTTGCTTTGTAACATGGGTGATGACCAAGCTCTAACTTATAGACAATTTGGAATGTCCTAAAACAAAGGGTTTGCTTTAATTTAAACATAAAAAAAATTTTTTAAAAGAAGAAGGAGGAGGAAGCTATTATTTCTTCTCCACATCTCTAGTTTAAAGGGATATAACCCAAAGAGATTAGTCACCTTTGCATTTTTTACTTCAAGAAATGTTGCCTGAGGATGATGAGGGCCAATTCTCAAAATGCACACAGCAGATGCATCTGACCCTGATGATGGTCCAGGCTAAAAAAAAGTTCCAGGAAGTAATGCAGGAAAGGAAAAAAGAAGTTAAAATATTTAAAAGATCCAATGTGGGGCACCTGGATGCCTCCATCGGTTAAGCATCTGCCTTCAGCTCAGGTCATGATCTCAAGGTCCTGGGATTGAGCCCACATCGGGTTCCCTGCTCAGAGGGGAGCCTGCTTCTCCCTCTCCTCACTGCTCAAGCTCTCTTGATCTTTCTCAAATAAATAAATAAAATCTTAAAAAAAAAAAAATCCAACACTACAGAGAAACAACAGTGAGGAGGGTTCTCAAAAGTAAATCTGAAAAACCTGATAAAATCTAAACCAATCAAAGAATATGTCACAAGCACTCACAAATGTGTATGAAATAAAAAAAAAACAAAGGTAGACTGTTCCATCTGTGTATATTGGAGAGAACATAATCTAATGAACCTAGAGAAGGCTAGTAGTTGGAACACATAGCTCTAAAAATATCAAAGGTGCTTAGTGAGGGCAGAAGCACAGTATTCAAGTCAACTCCCTCCAAACTCTAAAGAGAAAAACAAAGAAAACTTCCCCAACCTAGCTGACTTGCAATCTACATCACAGAGGGACCCAGATTCAGGAGGCTGTCAACAGACAGGAGTTTTTATGGAAAACAGTTTGGGATCCCAGGTTCAATGGGGATTCTGACAAAATGCCTAAGATAGGTTTCTCCTAGACCTCCACCATGCTGCCTATGCTGCATAAGGGAAAGCACCCTAAGGGGTGTGATAACATACAGCCCTTGCTATTTCTCCAAATGATGATCCTAGAAGTACATGTGTGTGGTAAGACTATTAAAAGACTAACAGGAATCTAAAAGGTGATAATGAGATTCCAAGGGAGGAAATACAGAGCTGTGCTACTGTGAGGGCCTCAGACACAGCACTGGTGTCACCTGGGGACTGATGAGAAGTGCAGACTCAGGCCCTAGCCCAGACCTGCTGAATCAGAATCTGTAGCTTAACAAGATCCCTCCCACCCCACATTAAATTTGAAAGCATTTCTCTCAATTATTTCCTACATTGAGGCTTTCTTAATACATTTAGCAGATAGGGAAGAATTAGAAGAAAGGGAAGGAAGTTAACAAAGCAAATGTCTTCAAAGGTCAAACACTACGTGTGGTATTTTACACGTGCCATACGATTTAGTCTCCAAAACATCTCTGAAATGTCAGAATTATAATTGCTGTTTTATAGAGAAAGAAATTGAGACTCAGAGAGGTCAACAAGATAACCTAAGATTCAGAGCCAGATAGATAGGTCTGGTTCAAAGTCCATGAGGCTACCTTGTTTCCCCGTCTCAGGTAACAGAGCCTGTGCTTGGATACTGGGCCCTGGTAAGCAGATGGAGCAAAATTTATAGATACCTGAACTGAATATCCCTTCTGTTAGAAGGAACACTGAAGTTGGCCATGAGCCCTAGGATGCAGACACTTCTGAGTCATCATAATTTCACTCAATTTTATTCCCAGAGAGAAAAAAATATCCATATCACTGGATGGTCTGGGGCTGGGGGGTGGAGGGGACGTGCTTCCCATTATCCATCTCCAAAGACAATCCCAAGCACCTCCTTCCCAAACAGCCTCAACCCAGGGTGATCTCAATATAAGGCTGATATCTTGGTATGATTCCTGCAGCCTAATAAAAATAGCAGCTAACACACTGAGACAGGTACTGTTTCAAGCACTTTTCATATATTATCAAATTTCAAATTCACAAAGGAGGTTTTGATTACTAAATCCAATTTATAATGAAGAAACTGAAGCATAGAAAGGCTAAGTAAATTGCCCAAGATTATTCAGACACTAAGTGACAGAATCAGGATTTGAACTCAAGAGTTTTAGCTCTATGCTTTTGACCACAATACTATTCTTTATCCCCAAGGGGAGTAGAATTTCAGAGGTGGACCAGAACCCAAAATTCAGGACCCCCAGAAAGCCTCCCTGAGTACTTTTATCACTCACTAGCACAATTAATTCAATCCCTTTCATTGTTTAAATTCTAAAAAAAGAAAACAAACACATACCAAGTAACTGTTACTTGGTGGGGGGGAGGGGGGCGGGTAATGCAGGGGGCAGGCACAGCCAATACAGAAAAAACCAGTTGTGGCAAGACAGAAGAAACCAGAAGTCCAGCCAGACTGATGGAATCAGACAAGAATATGACCCAAGTCATTGCTACTAAATACCAAAAGGGCCTCCGATGCCTGTGGTAAAGGCTGGTGTCGCTCACTTGGCTGACAGACCATTTATTTTGGCTCTGACCTTTGAAAGACATTAAATAATGATGATAATAATGGATGGGCAGTAGGCCTGCAATCTCTGTGGTTTGGCAAATGTTTCCTGGAACTGCACGTCCCTTCCTGTGGTCAAAGGGACGCTCCCATTCCTCCGGGGAGGGTTCTTCATACAGAGTTTTTTGAGCAGCACAGGCCTGCCCCACCCTCAAGGTCCTAACTACAGTAACTCTGTAGACCAATCTGGACTCTCTGGGAGGAGGCAGAGAAGAAGCCGAGGCATTAAGTATGATTTACATGCCCCTCCCAACATAATCATAATTGTTAAAATTAACATGTGTTAGTTTTCCTACTATCTATATAGCTTTCCAGCTATATAGAAATGGACCCAAACCAAAGATGAAAATATAAGTGCCATGGATCATCATCAAAATCAACCAAATCCATAATTCGGTATTCACATCTGCCTTGGAGAAAGGGTTTTATGTATACAATATTCAATTCACAAAGACTGTGACATGAAGTGGGAAGAATATTTAGGGTCAGGAAATGGTGGAGAGTGTTAAATTGATTTTACTGAATTGTGCTCAAATGTTATGCCAAGAGCATCTACTGAAGGTCAGTATAAGAAATAGTCATGTGAACATCATGTTGCATTTTTCAGACTGATGGTGAGGTCATTCTCATTATGTTTTGTGTGCTATAAAGAATCCATGTAAGGAACACATTTTAGAATTTAATCCCCCCGGGAAAACATAGCCTCTTCTGAAGAACTGAAATGATGTCTCTATTCTGGTCACAAGACCTACAAAACTTACTATGTTTCCTTGTTAATTTGGCTTCCGGGAATCTCAGTAAACTATTAAATAAAACCCAATTGCATTAAGTAACAGTTTTTACAATTACACTAAGTAATTAGCAGTCATTAAAAGGTGTGTTTTCGGGCGCCTGGGTGGCTCAGTGGGTTAAGCCTCTGCCTTCGGCTCAGGTCATGATCCCAGGGTCCTGGGATCGAGTCCCGCATCGGGTTCTCTGCTCAGCAGGGAGCCTGCTTCCCTCTCTCTCTCTCTGCCTGCCTCTCTGTCTACTTGTGATCTCTCTGTGTCAAATAAATAAATAAAATCTATTAAAAAAAAAAAAGGTGTGTTTTCATTTCTTTCCTTTGCCCTAGTTTTCTGTATCTAACTTATTAACCTTATTCAATATATATTCTTGGTCATATAATTCTTAAGATTGTCTTCAAAATAAATAGGCATTTGGAACAAATAAAAGAAAAAAACTAAGACATAACATGCATCAGGTGGAATAGTCATGTTAAGAGGGGCAATGAAAAGCAATACTACATACTAAGAAGGTAAAGTAAAAATAGCAATGAGGTCCAGTAACCATATTCCAGAAGGAATAGTTGAAAAATAGTGGCTATATGACCTAAAGAAAGAGTAAGAGGAACCAGAAGAACTTCCTTCAAACTTTCAAAGACTCTAATAGCAAGAAGAGAAACAGACCCATAAATACAGAGAACAAACTGGTGGTTGGCAGAAAGGAGTGGGTGGGAGGAAGGGAAAAGTGGGTGAAGGAGAGTGGGAGATACAAGTTTCCAGTTATGAAATAATAAGTCATAGGAATAAAAAGTATAGCACAGGGAATACAGTCAGTGGTATTGTAATAGTGTTGTATAGTGACAAATGGTAGCTTCACTTGTCATGAGCACAGCATAACACATAGAGTTGTTGACCACTATGTTGTACACCTGAAACTAATGTGATATTGTGTGTCGCCTATACATCAATAAAAAAAGAAAAAAGAAGATACTTGTCTTCTGCCAGTCCATTAAACAAGAAGGAAAAAAGAAAAAGGAGAAAATTGGGGATTCAGATAGAAAGGATAAGATGTGTTTTAATACAAGAAAAATCTTCCAAAGACTAAAGTGGTCCAAGAATGAAAATGGCTAATCCATGAAGCAATTAGATCACCGGGAATATTCAAGAAGAGGTTAGAAAATTGTCTCCTATGGATGTTGAAGGGCAGAATTTTGCTCCAGTTGGCAGGTGACTAAAATAACTAGGCACATAGAAAAGGGTCCCTGAGAGTTGGGGTTCAGACATAGAAATACTTAACTTCAGCTGTTGGGGAAACTACCTATTTCCTCACCTTCCCAAAGACTGTAAATATTATAACTATTTTGTTTGACAAAAGACGAAGATGTAAATAGAAGGCCTAGAGACTCTGCGGTGACTCAAGGAACTCCTGCTTGCTTCACAGAATCTTTCCAAGGGAGGAGATTTCCTGCCCTTTGTAGGGCAGGAGACGGAAGAGAGAACTTCACAAAACAGTAGGATATTTCCATTTTACCTTATATCCCAAACTATGGATTCTCATGCACATACCTAGTCCAACGTTCATCATCTCTATGAAGCTCTTTCAGGCACATGCTGGCTTGGGACCACAAGGACAGCTTACCTTCACCTGCCATGTGATCTACTAGGCCCCCTCTCTGCACTCCACATCATACTCTGTGTAAGGGCAGCTAGGAACAGGTTGATGTAATCGCTTATACAGCATTTTTTTAACATATATTCAGAGCTCTATACCATGTACTACTGTAGGAGAACCAAAAGAAGTGCCAAAATCTATCCAAGATCTGCTTTTATGAATGGACAGTGTTATCGCAAATCATTAGCCCAAGAATAGACTAATCCAAAAGGCAGAAAAAGTGGCTGAAAAAAAAAACTTGTCCTTTAGAAAATAAATATCTGATTGCAATCTCTTTCTCTGATTTTCACTCCCTGTTGGGTACCCATGTGTAGTCATTCCTGACACTCCCCTAAATTATACATGTTATAAATACTGTGTTCAGCAAAATACCAATATAAAAACAGAAACAGTATTGGAAATGATATTGCCTAAACACTCTCCTGAATGTAAATACAGAAATGCCAGATAATGGTTTAGCAAAACCTTGACAGAAGGTTTCAGAGGAAGGGCAGATAATTTCTAAGGGAAGAGGAACTAACCTAGACCAGGAGATGTTTCCGCTGGTAAGATAATTTGTTACAAAATACATCCACTTTACATTCTGCCAACACATGTAACAAGAGATACTAATGTTGTCTAAAGAGGGGGTGGTAGGAGAGAAGGTGAGAAAAAAAGGGCCCTGGTTGCTTTGCAAAGTAGGTAACAGTCTCTCTGCTGTTGGACCACAGAGCAGCCTGCAACATCAGCCACAGTCCTGACCACCTGTGCCTTGGAAGGAGCTCTGCTCACTTTCCTTCTTCACCTCATGAGTCTTCCCTTCCACTTCCTTGGAAGGAATTGTACATTACTTATTTCTAGAGCTGAAGTTTTAGCTCTTCAAAGCATGCTAGAATACTCTGTGCTTTATGTCAACATATAACATATACTTTAAATAATAGGTCATTTTTGCCTGTCATCTCCTACTCTGCTTCCACATCTCAAAACTCCACAAGACCTTGCCTAAAACTATCACTCCCCATGTAAACTGAGTCCTTCCTGCTTTTTTCTTTCTCATAATCTGTTCCTCTCATAGTTTATCATAATCTGTGTGAAGATATTTGTATACGTTTGTTTAATACCGGTTTCCCCCCTTTGTCTAAGCTCCATGAGGTAAGGGAGCATGTGTCTGTTCACTCCTGTATCTATAAAACCTAACCTATTTGTTGATAAATGAATATTGAATGAATACATTAACAAATGAATATATGATGTCAACTCCTCATCCCCCTACTAACCTACCATACTCAGAAACAGAAATATGGCCAGGAGCCCCTTGGTGCCTCAGTCAGTTAAGTGTCTGATTCTTGATTTTGGCACAAGCCATGATTGCAGGGTCGCGAGACTGAGCCCTGCCTTGGGCTCTGTGCTGGGCTGTGTGCTGGGTGTGGAGCCTGCTTGAGATTCTCTCTCCCTTTCCCCTTGCCCCTCCCCCTTTCCTTTGTCCCTCTCTAAAAAATAATAATAATAAAGAAACCAACCAACAAACAAAAATATACCCCAGTAAATGAATATGTATGAAATAAAAACATACATGACTCATGACTCAGCCATTGCCTGACACTGCCACATTATGTAGAGTGGAACACCATTTTCTTTCTTTTGCTTCATTTAGAGCTTATTCTTCCTTACACTTCCATGTGCTGAGATACAGGGAAAAAAAATCCAGAAAACTCATTATCTTCAATAATTTGCACCTTCTACCTTTGACGATAATATAAAAGAGAGAAGGATTTCACTTCTTTCCATTTTTCTGATTTACTTCATAGAAAATGTATCAGTGATTATTAAAATATCTACAGTGTCAACAACATGAAAAGGAAGAAATAAAGGACCTAGAAAGTTCTGCTGAATAAAAATAATTTGTTACCAAACAAATGACGCTATATGTAGAAGGAGTTGAGTGATAAAACCACTTAAGATATTCCCAAACAGAAGATTTCTCAGTATGTTAATGGGAACTCCCTGCTGCCATTATCAAAGAGATTAGTGTTTCCCCATCTTGGACTGAGACCTTGAGACAGAATAGCTTTACCCCTTTACTTTGCCCCTATACCTCTTCTTCGTACTGATCTTATGCTCATCATAATTTTAGTAAATCTGTTAGAATAATGCTTTCAGACAATTGGTAGCAACCTCTTAACTGATCATGCAATCAATTTAGTCATTTTAAAATAAACCTTTTCAAGGGAATGGAATGGAATGGAATGGAAATATTACAGTTAGAAAGGGTATGTATTGGGGCACCTGAGTAGCATAGTCAATTGAGTGTCTGACTCTTGGTTTTGGTTCAGGTCATGACCTCAGGGTTGTGAGTTCAAGCCCCATGTCAGGCTCCACACTCAGCACAGAGTCTTCTTGAGACCCTCTCTCGCTCTCCCTCTGCCCATTGCACTCTCTCTCAAACAAATGAATAGATCTTAAAAAGGGGAGATACATATTGTTTGGTGAAAATTCTCAGTTTGTTTGACCATATATATTATACATTACATTGCAACGTAAAACTTATTTTACTGTGAGTCATAGTTAAAAAGTCTGAGAAACTTTGACTTAGACTAATTAATTAATAGTAGCAGAAATCTCAGATAGCAAGCTACAGATAGGTAATTTATAGGTCAGTGCTTATTTATGAATCCAGCTTTCTTCTTTTCATTAAATATTAACAAATGCCTATAATCTTCATAGAAAATCTGATTCCTAATGCTTTAAACTTGAAACTACTTTGGGATTCTGCAGTCCTTTCTAGTGAGGCTAAAAATCTAACTCCTTAGAGTCAGGTCACTGCAGCCATATCTTCAGTTTTCGGGAACATGTGAAGGCCGTACCTACCCTCTTACAGATTCTGCCAACTCCTCCTTAATCTGTCTTTGCCAGAAAAGCCTTTCTTTTTTTTCCTTCTTTTAAAGATTTATTTATTTATTTTAGAGAGAGAGAGAGTGCGCGCGCGTGCACGCGTGCGCACAAGTTGGGGGAGGGGCAGGGGAGAGGGAGAGAATCTCAAGCAGGCTCTGTACTGAGTGCAGAACCCCATGCGGGGCTTGATATCATGACCCTGAGAGCATTACCTGAGCCAAAATCCAGAAACAATCAACTGAGCTAACCTGGTGCCCTATAATAGCCTTTCTTAATTTGACCCTATGATCTGCTTTTTTTTTCCTAGCCATCCTTTGTAGCCCCTCCAACTATGATTGAATCTTAACTCTTTCTTTCCTCATTTGGGTACCCCAATTTACCCTTTGTGATATAACAAAAAATAAATATTTTATTCTTGTCCTAGTTCTTGGTACACAGCTCCTAAAGCTCTTGGAATCTCTGAAGTATTTTTTGTATACTAACGAGATAAATGGTGGCTGAGGGCTCCCAGATCACTTCAAGGTGGGGGCTGGTCCCACAAAAGACCAAGGCATGGGTTAGGGGATTGGAACTTTCAGCCTACCCACACTCTTTGGGGAGAGAAGAGAGGCTAGAGATTGAGTAAATCACCAATGACCAATGATTTAAACAATCAGTCTTATGTAACATCCATAAAAAATCCTGAATGAATGGGCTTAGAGAGATTTGCGTTGGTAAACATATCAAGGTGCTGGCAGGGTGCACACCCAAAGAAGGCACAGAAGCTCTGTGCTACCCCCTCATCCCATATCTCTTCTATGCATCTCTTCATTTGACTGTTTCTGAGTCATATGATTTATAATAAACCAGTAATAATAAGTAAAAGGCTTCCCTGAGTTCTATGAGTCATTCTAGCAAATTATTGAAACTGAGAAGAGGGTTGCTGGAAACCCTGAATTTACAGCCATTTGATTAGAAGTAGAGGTACAATTGGGAGTTGCAACTGACATTTGAAGTCGGGTGGGAGGAGGGATTCTTGTAAAACTGAGTCCTTAACTTATGGAATCTGATGCTAACTCCAGGTGCATTGAATTGAATTGAACTGAATTGAATTGAACTGAAGGACACCCATTTGGTGTCTGGAGAGTTGGAGAATTGGTTAGTGTTAGAAAAAAACCCATATATTTGGTGTCAGAAGTGTTGTAAATAAAAATAGTTCTTATACTCTTCCTCCAAGGTCTTAGCCACTATTCTCAGTTCCCTGAATTTTCTATATTATTTATAAAACTCAGTGTAATGGACCCCTATGAGATGTCTTCCAGTATCTACTGTTTTCTGAGGGCACCAACCCCTTTCTTCTTCTTCCATTTCCCCCAACCCAACTATCACAAGGTTATAGTAATATAACTCTTGAGTGCTAGATTCACAAACTGTAATCCCCCATCTCCCACCTCCATGCAAACACCCAACCCCCACCACCATAGTTCACAGATCCAGTTTACTGAAGGAAAACTAACCAGATTCCCTTCTAGATTCTAGATTCCCTTCTCCGAGGGAATCTTCCCAGTGGAGAAAGGAAGAGTCAATTCAGGGATATCTAGATCTGTTCTATATGATCTTAGAGGTTGTCAGCAATCTTTTTTTTTTTTTTTTTTTTTTTTTTAACCACAGGAACCAGAGAAGTAGAGGAAGCTGGTCTAAAGATAGAGAAGAATGACAGGCAACAAGAAAGCAAGGCAGTGACAGGGGCAAATCTAACAACATTCAGGTTTCTGTCCATTCCTGAAACCTAGCTATCATCCATTACTGTAGACAACAAAATGGCTACCAATCCTTCCCCTCCCTATTTCCAATCCCTTGCAATGTGACTTTGCAAATCCTCCCATAAAAAGGCAGAATCTATTTCTCCACTTTTTGAATCTAGGATGTAACTTGTTTTGACCAATGGGATATGTGGCAAATGTGACCCAAATAGCTTAGAAGAGCTTTCATACATGGAGTTTGCCCTCTTGCCATTCACGGAAGCCTGAGATCTCCATTTGAACAAGCCTGGGCTAGCCTGGCGGAAGATGAGACATGTGGCCCAGTTGCCCGTATCATCCCAGCTGACAACCAGCCAACCCAGAAACAGCGTGCCTAGCTGTCTAGCAGCTGAGAGCAGATGTGTGAATGAGCCTAGCCAAGATAAGCATAAGCACGGTCAAGCTGAATCCAGCCCAAATGGTTGTTATTTTAAACCACTAAGTTTGGGGAGGGTTACACAGCAAAGGCTAACCAATAAACCCACCTTTGCATTCCAGGACACATCCCTTGAATGTGCTTTTTATCCTGCAAGCAAGAGTTTTAATATCTACATTTGCATATAAAAATATTTTATCATCACAGAAGCCCAAAGAATATTCAAACATTCAAAGTTTTAAACATTTTGTTCCATTGAGTTAAAAACACATATCTGGATGGGGTGCCTGGGTGGCTC
>NW_027666644.1:0-30820 GCF_963455335.1 Martes martes
GACAATTTTTTCAGTGTTCTAATCTTTCTAATGAAAGGGCTTATCAGATATGTTTCCTCCGTTTTGGGAAATAGACTACCATTGTTAAATTAAAAAATAGATACATAAATAATTAGATAAATAAATAAATTCTTTGTTATTTCATTTCCCACATGCATATTCAATAAGAAAAGAGAAAACATATGAATAATATACTAAGATGTGATTATTCATCTTGAAAATAGATTCTTCATTTACCAGTGATTCACTATTCAAATTCATCAGAGAAAAGTACTAGTGTACTTAAAATATATAATTTTCTCACAAATCTATGCAGTATAATTTATTACATAAAAAAGGATCCACTTCAGAATTCCACCTAGAGTGACTATTTTTCTCTGTTAGCATTATTTGATTTGGTTTCTAATTCACTGTGAAACATTCCAATAAGTTTTAATACCTTCTCAATTAATTGGGGAAGAGCTGGGTATGGGATCGCTCTTCTGTATTTTCTTCCTTTTTCATGTGTACTACACCAATATACAGTTAAGGGAGCCTGTCTTTACACTAGCCTATTTTACAACCAAGAGTTAATAATTTCTACATTTTATCTAATAAGATATTTAGGGTAAAAAATGTCATTAACTTGTTTGACAGAATCTCTCTCTCTTTTCCCTGTGCATTCTATGGTAAGTGCATGTCAATCCATGTAAATTCTTGGGAGAATTTTCTCCTGACCAAATAGGTTGAAAGTCTGACAGTTCACATAAGTGCAAATTAATAAAATCACCCCCAGTGTTTTTCTGAAGTAATTTATGTGCTGGAAACTCTGAAAAGTGTAGTTTAATTCTTAATATAAAACGGCCACTATAAACTGGGAGAGAGAGGGGTGAGCACACAGTCAGCTAGCTGGTTACAACATGTAATTAATTAAGAGTCTCATATTAATCAGTAGGTGACCTTTGGTCATCTTTCCTCCTTTGTAAAATTTGTCACTGCTGCTGCTGTTTTACTTAAAGTTTAGTTTAAAAAACAGTGGATTTGGATCAGACACTATGGTAATTTCACTCACAGGGAGTAATCGTTTCTTCATTATGGGGGAGAGAAAGTCTACAGATGCCAAGATCCTAACCAATCATTCACTTAATCCACATGTAACTTGGTGTTCTAATTATATAAATTATTCCACATATTTATCTGCAATAAATGGCTCTCTGGCTTAGGTCAAAAGCAGGCTTAATATTTCTACAGCACAACACATATTAAAAAATGAAAGACTGAAATTACAGCACCAGAATCCAGATCCTTTCAGAGAAAAGCAACACTTTCAGTCCATTTAGTAAAGAGCCCGCTCCCATTTCCTAAGTGGCTCTAAAGGGTCAAGGCCCCTCCAAAATGTAATCAATGTATTCTCCTAGCCCTGGTAAGATAGAGATAATGGTTTACTACATCATGAGATTAAACTAACTTGGAAACCCAATTAACTATTTTAATAACTAGAGAGGAGTTAATAAAGGATTCGAAATGACAGTTGGTAATTATAGGCCTCTCTTCCATTTATACAGAGCTAGAGAAGGTGATTAAAAAAAAAAAAAAAAAAAAAAAAAAAAAAAAAAAAAGCAGGCAGATGTACCAAGTACGGCCCCAAAGAGAGCTGCTTTCATTTCTCAACAAGTATTTGTGGCGCCACTCCTGTGAGCCTATGCCTGACCTCGGGGAGCTTTCTATCCAGCATGACTAATAACCAAGGAGGCCTCCACAAACTAGGTTACTACAATAACTGTAAAGAAAATGTTGCCTATTTATTGGGATTTGTTACTTCACTTGGATATTACCAACACAATATTGATATCATTTATTATACAAGGTAAACATAAGATTGTAAATCCACCCTTAGAAATGATATGATTTTATTTTTGAAAGAGCCTCGGTAAATGCACTCCTACATAAATACCTTGCGCATGCCATTTTTCCAAGAAATCTATCAGATTATTGATTCTTTTTTCCCTCTGACCTTGAAAACCATTAAGATAAACTAGTGACTTGAACTCCATTAATGTGCATCAAAATAGATTATCTCTTTTAGAAGATTCTCAAATGTACAGGAACACAGTTGATCATATATTTAGGCCTAAGTGTTCAAAACATTTGATTTTCACCAGTCGATATTGACTACACAATGATTAAGAAAAATAACAAATGACGGAATCTAATGGAATTCTATCTTTTAGCAGACACATAAAACAAAGTGCATTATAAATCATGTAGTAGTCTAAGTATTTATGTTAAGCATGCAATTAAAATGAAAGTATATTAAGTGTGTAGGACATTTTTTCTATCACCTCAGCTTCAGAATCTTTCAAATTAAATGAGTATGAATTGCATTAAATGAAAATCAGACACACTTGGCATATAAGTTATAGCTCTCGTTGACAATGATTTTTATTTTTTATGTTTTAAAGGATAGCCCTAAAATACTGGTCAATGGCAAGTTTTACTCTAAAGTTTTTATTTCCGAAAGTCTAATAACGATGTCTCCTTAGTTTGTGGTTTCAGTCACCACAGGCAAACACTGCACATACAACATAGCAAAATCATTTCACATTTCCTTTGATATCTATATTGATACATAAGCTGCACTGATTACAGTTCTTCTGTGTTCTATACACAGCTCTATTATTGTTCTTTTGTCTTGCAATTATTTATTCATAATTTATCTCCCTACTATGACTTTTCATTTAGTAAAATTATGGCCCATTTTTGTATCTGCTGCTGAACAAGCACAAAGCAGATTTTCCACTTTTTTCTGGTACTGTAACATTGTGAAGTTTATTAAAATATCATCTTTAACTATCTTCTATTGGGCACCACTATGAAAGTTCCCTTAGTATTTTAGATTCCAAACATTTGTAATGTGGTCTAAGATCAACTTGCCTTAGTTTATACATGTTATTTTTCCTTTGTAAAGAAACCAGTAGTGAAATGTATTGCCTTTATTTTTCCCAAACCACATTTACTTTATTCTATCAAACACTTAATTACTTTCAAACTACACTGTGTTTCATTAAGAGTGTTGTCACTTTTAAATTTATTAAGTCAAAGTAAATAGAACTAAAGTAAAACCATTACATTCTCAAATTCATTTTACCATGGATAATTTGAAACATACACAAAATCCAACAAAATTGGTAAGTCCCCATGCACACATTGGTCAGTCCCTACAACTATCATCTCAAGAGCATAACTGCCTTAACCTCTTTTCTGTGCACCTCCCTTCTTCTCTAATGACTGGAAACAAATCTCAGATATCACTTCATTTCATCCATATTTTACTACTAGTATCTATAAAATATGCATTCTTTTAACCAACTACAACACCATTATCACTATTAAATAATTATTCTGGGAAACAAACTGAGGGTTACAGAAGGTAGGGGATGGGGGTTGGACTAACCGGGTGATGGGCATTAAGGAGGGCACATGTTGTGATGAGCACTGGGTGTTATATGCAACTAATGAATCATTGAACACTACATCAAAAACTAATGATGGATTATATGTTGGCTAATTGAACATTTTAATAATAATAATAATAAATTAACCATAATTCCTTAAAACCACCAAATTTCCAGTCCATGTTCACATGTCCAATTTTTTCATCTTTGTAATAATTTATGCTTTTCGAGTAGAACCTAAATAAATTCCATATGTAATAACATGGTAATTGACTGCTATTTCTCTTTTAAATATAGGTATTCTATCTCACTCTATTTTTCATCTTGCCACTTATTTTTTGAAGAGAAACAAAGATCTATCTATCTATCCATCTATTGTTTGGTTGTTGTATTGCCTCACTGTATATTTTGCTGAGTGCATTCTCATGGTCAAGTTCAACATTTGCCTCCATCCTGTTGATACATAGGCTTATCAGATCTTGTGTGTGTTTTATAAGATTACTTCAGAGAAAGTTTCTACAATATTTTCGATGTGTAAACTTTTAAATTGTGGCAGATCCCTTACATAAACTCATTCAGAAAATTCCATTGTTGCTTCTATCATGGAAATCAGATGAGTGCCACATGAATGCAGACTTATAAATTTCATTGAACGCAAGTTAACTGTTCCACACATTCTGGCATACAAATTTTCATATGAAAGATTAAATTTACACCCAAAGTGTTGAATATAGAATTAACAAAATTATCTAGACCAAATGATAGGAATATTTAAAAATTTTCTATGGCGATAAAAAAGTTCCTAAAAATGGAGGGAATGTCTCTTGTTACGTATTTCATGAAGTCCTATGGCAAACCAGGGTACACTATAGATAATGAATATGTATCTACTTTTTGCCCTCAAATGCATTTGACACTTGACAATGTGGTTTATTTCATTAGAGGAAGCACGATGGTCATTTATCGAAAACCTACTGTATTCTACTGTTCTGGACTCTTAGAATATAACAACGAACTTGAGAGTCAGTATAGTATGAAGAGGGGCACATACACCTGAATAATTGCTGCAGACTTACTATGGTATATATGTGCCAATAACCACCTCAACTTTGATGATTCAAGTTGAAGAGAAACAATGGTTATTTTAAGAAATTTTAAGAAATCTGATATTCCTACTCTAACAGAGGTTTATTATTTAGTCGAGTTACCTTATCATATCATGTTATTGTCAAGAATAAGATTTTTAACCCCATTCATGGCTCTTAAATCACACACACACACACACACACACACACACACACACATAAGCCCATCTCAAAAGGGGATAAAAATTCTTTGAAAGAGACTGAGGATATAATAACACTTCCGTGTTGCTTATTGTGTTCCATATGGTATTAAAAGTGTTTTGTTCCTATTAACTCATCTAATTTACTCAACAAAATATATATCATGATACAAGTTACTGTGTATAAGAAAACTCAGTTTCGGGATGCCTGGGTGGCTCAGTTGGTTAAGCCGCTGTGTTCGGCTCAGGTCACGATCCCACAGTCCTGGGATCGAGTCCCGCATCGGGCTCCTTGCTCAGCAGGGAGCCTGCTTCTCTAGCTGCCTCTGCCTGCCTCTCTGCCTGCTTGTGTGTACTCTCTCTCTCTCTCTGGCAAATAAATAAAATCTTAAAAAAAAAAAAAAAAAGAAAGAAAAGAAAAGAAAACTCAGTTTCAGCAGCTTGTCTGACATCTCACATTAATAAGGGACAGAGCCAAGAGGCACCTTTCAGCAATGTGATTGCAGAGTCGGTGTTTTAATCACTATAGTACGCTTCCCCTTAATCAAACCATGTAAGCAAGAAACAAAAGCGATAACAACTAATTGCGTCATCTGGACTGGAGTCAGGCTGGTTGGATTCTGGCTTTGTGACCTTGTGCAATGTACTTCATGCATTCTTCTGTCTGTAAAATGTGAATATCGGTAGGACTTGCCTCACACGAATTCTGTAAGGATTTACAAAAACGATATGTATAGTATTTGGCAAGTAGTGAGGTGTTCAAAAATGTTAGCTATTATATTCATATAATAAAATAATAAAATAATAAAACCCAAACATAGGTCATGATATTTAGAATTTGTTTCAAAAGAAGGCAGCTACCGGGACGCCTGGGTGGCTCAGTTGGTTAAGCGGCTGCCTTCGGCTCAGGTCATGATCCCAGCGTCCTGGGATCGAGTCCCACATCGGGCTCCTTGCTCGGTGGGGAGCCTGCTTCTCCCTCTGCCTCTTGCCTACCACTCTGTCTGCCTGTGCTCACTCGCTCACTCTCTCTAACAAATAAATAAATTTTAAAAAAAATTAAAAAAAAAAAGAAGGCAGCTACCATATGTCTTATATAACATTAAAATAAATAGAAAATGGGGTATTCACAAAGAACTATCTCCTCTATTGCCTTCCACAGGAATAAAAATTTACAAAAGGAGAGAAAATGGTAAAGAAAGCCAATTTGTCAGGAAAAAGTAGAGTGGGGCTCTTGGATGGCTCAGTCAGTTAATAAGAGTCTGATTCTTGATCTCAGTTCAGGTCTTCATCTCAAGGTCGTGAGTTCAAGCCCCACATCGGGCTCCATGCTTGGTGTAGAGCCTACTTAAATATACAGATAGAGATAGAGAGAGAAAGAGTAAAGAATATCAGCATTTACATAGTTCCCTCCTCACTCTTCACTTCAAACTTGCAACAGAAGTGTTCTTACTCCCATATTATAGTCAGCAAAACTGAGTCTTATTGATTATTCAAAATCACACAGCCAGTACATGGCAAAACCAGGCAGATCTGAAACTCTAATTCCCTAACATCACAGCTTTATTTTCTCACTACACGAGTGCCTTTCGTGTTACAGGTTCCAAGTTAGAGAGTCATAAAACCATTATAATGGATTGCAACCAGGGTTTTAAAAAAATAGAAGATGGAGAAAACACAAGTGCACATTACATGAAGTAAAGGCAAACACTATCTGATGGAAGTGTTGAACTTATGTGCATGTGTATATCCATGGGTCTACTGAGTTGCCATGGAAATTGCATTTCTTAATGTCCGCAACATTCCAAAAATTTAGAAACACATAGTACCTGTCACATTCCTCATGTTGGTGTAACAGTCAAACAGATGTTTATTGATGCCCAAACGACCGAGTCACAATCCAATAACTGCTTAAACCTATACATTTTCTGAAAGTGCCTCATGAAAAAGAGGGGGGAACAACCAAAATATGTGCAGATACACACACATATACATGCATAAAGATAGTGTGCAGCTTTCTGTTCTGCCTCACATTCTCAGGAAGGATGAGGAAAATTTGGCTTGATGGGTTATACTGTCACTAACAAGCTGAGTGGGTTGATACATCTATTAAATTTTATGTTCCTTGGGTTTTTCTTCTATAAAAAAGAGGGCAACAATTCCTTCTCTCTAATTACCTCCGTGGGACTCTGAGCTATTTAGGCAAAAGTCAGTGCAGTGATTTAGAGAAACAGTCAAGGGAGAGGTATGAGTGTGTGTGTGTGTGTGTGTGATGAGCGTGTACGTGTATGTATGTGCATGCTTAATAGGAAGACACCAATGCTGACAAAGAGAATGGCGAAGTGCAAGCTAACAAAGCAAAGGATCTGTCACTGTAAGAAGAATCACAGCTTCTTGAGATCATGGATATCCCTATCACCTGGCTGGGCTTGTGAACAATAGGAGTCACTGGGGAGAACTTGGGAAATATGAAGTGCTTGAGAAAGGGGGTGGTCTCGTCTCCACAGGTACAGAAGAATATTGGTTGCCAGCTAAGAGCATTGCCTGTTAACCTCAGGCATGGGTCCACTCCTCAGTAATTGGCGCTCTTGCTAAAGCAGTGACTTCCATAAGCTAAAGTTTTACTTCATTTTATCTTCTTTCAGCTCTTCAAAGACTAAGGCATGCAATGAAAGATTGATTTCCCCACATGACTAAAGTTCAGAGATGGTAGATTCACCATGTATATTTTATTTATTTTACCAACTGCTACAAAGAAAAATGGTGTCTAGCTAACATCCTCCAAAGCAATGGAGAATAAGCATTCTCAGCGTTGCTGCCTCAAATTGCTCATGCTCCCTCTCTATTTAAAAAAAAAAAAAAAAAAAAAAAGTTTTCACAAGTTGCTTTATACATGGTCCATATTTATATCTCAGCCTTGTTAAAATAAAAATAAGTAAATAAATGAGGGAAAACCACAATAACTTCAGATTCAAGAAAATGTGCAAAAACTCAATCCCATCAATTAAGGACTATTTCTAAAGCGTTTCAAACACCCTGCTAAAAAAAAAAAAAGTGAAGGTGAAAAGTACAAGTCACATAAATGAAGATTCAATTTTAGCCAGTTTTAACTTAATATGAGAACAGCAGATGGTGTGACTTATTGAAAGTACTTTTCAATTTTCTGGGCAAAGCAATTTCTTAAATGAAAGGGCTCCTTTAGGCACACAAAAACCTCCTTCCAAAGCTGTTAAGAGATCCAACTGCAGTCAAAAGCTAGAAATGGTGGCAGAAGACAACTAGAACGCAGAGAAATTGCCTCCTCATTTGGGTGAGAGTTAACACAGATTCTTCAGTGATCTGTGTTTGTGGTAAATGTGTATGTTTATTTCCATCCCTGCGTGGATCGTTGTTCTTTTGACTTGCCAGACAGCCGTCCTTCTTATTCTGGTCCAAGGACGATACCATTCCTTTCCTACTCTCTGGACCTGCAGGGATGCTGTGTTGATCCCAGTAGCAACTCCAGCATGTATGACAGCACCTGGTCAATCTTTTCTTCCCATTCCCCTTGCCACAGTAATTGGTCTAGTTTGAGGGAAAGTCCTCAAAAGTTACTCCTGGTCTTGTTCAAATAAATTGATCCAGAAAGAGATGTGATTTAGGTTCGTTCAGTGAGTCGAGAAGGTCTGGGAGTCGAGAAGGTCTAAATCTGGGTTTATGGACACCACCATGGAAGGGAAACAGTGAGGCCAACACAGAGGAGAACACAGAAAGCTACCAAGACTAAATGGCATTGTTTGAGTCCCCACATTCAGCCTACCTGTGACAAGATGGCCTCCAGACTTTCATTTAAGTTTGCCAACCCGTTCAATTTTGTACCCTCAATGTTTGTTTCTTACTATGTCGCTTCACCCTGTACTGTCCTTACTCTGTATTACCCTTTATTACTCAAAGAGTGAACTATTTGCTTGCATCTTTGCTAGAAAGGACTGGTTAGCCTATGAGGCTTCAGGGAACTTAAAGAAAGAAGTAGGACAATAAGGAAAAAATACAGAAACAAACTTCTCAAGAGAAAGAACCCCTGTTCCTGTGTTTGTTTTGTTTTGTTTGCTTCGAGTTGTATGACACAAAGCAAATGATACCTCAGTGGATACAGAACTGTATTAGGAATTCAGTGCAGAGGTGTTTATATTGAACTATGCTAATACTGATTTCACTGTTTTTCCATGAATCACAACTATGATACCTCTGTGTCCTATAACAGTTACACAAATCCCACAGATTGCTTTAAAACTGTACATGAAGATTTGGTTATTTAGACTATTTTAATTAGGCTGTTTGTTTAAAAAGTCTTTTGCAATATAATCTTTCTATAAAGCACTTAAAAGCTGTTTTTTGGGGCACCTGGGTGGCTCAGTGGGTTAAATAAAGCCTCTGCCTTCGGCTCAGGTCATGATCTCAGGGTCCTGGGATTGAGTTTTGCTAGGATTGAGCTCAGCAGGGAGCCTGCTTCCTCTTCTCTCTCTGCCTGCTTCTCTGCCTACTTGTGATCTCTGTCTGTCAAATGAATAAATAAAATTTAAAAAAAAAAATCAGTTTTTTTTTCTTACATGGTTGTGTTTTTCTGTACTACGGATGACAACAATTTACAATTAGAGACCCTTACAGCGAACAATATATATGCACGATCTTTTTTCACTCTTTTACCATAGTTAGTTAAAATCTCAGCCTTAATTATTCCTAGGCATTACATTTTGCCAAGAATTTAAAATTCATCCTAAATCGTGATATACCTAAGAGAATTAAATATTAATTAAATTATATTAAAATTATATTATCATATATAATATATTTATTTTGTAATATATAATAAAATAAAATATTAATTAAATATATTAAAATAATTAAAATATTATGCAGTTTAATATATTAATTAAGAGTGGGGGTTCCAAACTTTAGGTTTTGAAATGGAAATTATGAATGGGGTTTAGGAAATATGTTAACCACTGGAGTTGTATGCAAAATATTTCAGAACTGTATGTTTGGTCATCCCTTCACCAACCCTTCCCTCCACCCCCCGCACCCTGGCACCCCAAAACTCACCGGCCTAGGAAAAGGATCCCAGCATTTTTTAAACTATCAAGGAGGTCTATAATAATTTTTAAAAAGTTATTAAATAGGAGTAAGCAGGGGAATTTTGATTTTAAGGAGAAAATGAAAGGGAAAGAAATGCTATTGTTTTCAGGATTTCCATTTTCTACTTACTGTGTTGAAAACCAGCTTCAGTATAATGTCAGTAGCTGCAGGTGGCAGGGTTATGAATATGTAAAATTAACCATGACATAATCTGCTCAATATTGCATATCATCATGGCAATAATTGCTTTATTGTTCAGTGGTCAGGGTCCCTGCCAGAAAGTGTAATTCAAATGAGAATTAAATGCAAGAAGCATATCCTCATGATATCACAATTAAGCTCAGTATAGATAGACCTGAACCTTCAGGACCAATTTATAAACTTTCAAGGATATTGTCACATAAATGATAAGAATCCAGTGCTTAGGGATGAAATTTTGCAAAAATATACTAGTATGATTTATGTGATTATAGTTCTAAATTTTAAAATTACCTTATATAAAGATTTTCTTTTTCATGGACATTCAGTTATGTTAATCCTAGAGAATAATCCCTCTAGGTGTTTTTATGTGTGGAAATGAGGATCAGATCACTGTTTCAGTCATTTGTTGAAGAACAGAAGATAAAACAAACAAACAAACAAACAAGAGAGGATGGAAGGAAACGGGAAAGGAAGGAAGAAAGGAAGGGAAGGAGGAAAGAATGAGGGAAGGAAGGGAGGAGGACAGGGAGAGGGGAGAGGAAGAATAATGGAAGACAGTATATTTTATATTAACTGCAAATTTGCAGAGAAACTCTCATCTCCTCTAAGTTTATCTATTTTACTTTTGCTCCACTCCCTGTCTTACCATAGTTAATATACTTGACTGAATAGTGTTAAAAGAGATACTTCTGATATTTTTCCTCATCCAGCTACAGTTAGTTAGGATCCTGGTGACTGGGCCACTGAAACCAAAACCAAACCCCACCCCCCCAAAAAAAGAAAGAAAAAAAAAAAACTTAAAATAGAAAAATATCTATTTATTTTATATCAAATTCTAGAGGTAAGTGATCCAAGCTGGTAGCTTAGCTTTGGTTCAGCTGTTCATCGGGGGCCCAGATTCCCCCAGCACACTATCTAAAAGCTTGATTTGGGCCAAGGTCACTGGCTGTCCTTCAATATCCATTTTAGCCTCTTTTGCATCACAGGAACCCAGTGAAAGGTCAGAAAGACCTCATTTCCCAACCTCCCTTGAAGGTAGGTAAAAATCATTTAATTAACTTATGGGCAATGGCACATGGGCAGAAAATACATGATATTTGGATTGTGTTTCTAAAGGACCGGAGGTAACCTCCCTTGCCATTGGCTGCAATACAGATGCCACAAAGAGCCACAAGAACCACAGCAACCCAATACAGGCGGTGAAGCATGAAAGCAGGAACCCATTACCTAACACCACAGAACCAAGCAATTGTACCAATATATTGTGTTTTTACATGAGAGAGAAATAACATTCTACTTCGGTTTAAGCTGATATTATTTGGGCCTGTGCCACAACAAATGAGCCTATATCCTATTGCATTAATATAATATTTGTTGCTCTCCCTCACACTGTTTTTCCTTCTAATACAAGCATACTTCCGAGCTCCAGCGATCCTTTTTTTTCATGTTAGATTGTCTTTGCCATCAACAAAATAAATTAAAGCATCAGAGATTTAGAATTCCCATTTTAAAATAAATAATTGTCTCCAAAACTTTCTCTCATCTAGACAACTATATTTCCATATCCAGGCAAGAATTAGCAATGATGCATTTCCATCCCCATCTATTGAACCCAATGTAAATTGTCTAGGAAGAGAAAAATTTCATCTAAAGCTGTATGTACTGAATTTTACAATGAATTCCATGTAGCAACCAGCATAAAAATTAGGAGAGTGAAATCTTAAAAAAATAGATCAGGAGAGGGACGGCTGGGTGGCTCCGTTGGTTAAGCATCCGCCTTCAGCTCAGGTCATGATCCCAGGGTCCTGGGATTGAACTCCACATCAGGCTCCCTGCTCAGGAGGGAGTCTGCTTCTCCCTCTTCCTCTGCCTGCCACTCTCCCTGCTTGTGTACTCACTCACTCTCTCTCTCTCTCTGACAAATAAATAAACTCTTAAAAAAAAAATAGATCATGAGAAAGGTAATAGGGTAGAATTTAAAGCAATACTCCTGAGCGTTGAGATTTACATTATGTGTGTGGAGCTACAGTAGTGGACAGAGGACAGGCCTTGAAGAGGCAGAGAGATGACTGATCTGTCTTCATCACTGGCTTGCTGCCTAGTTTCTTTCAGGTCAAGCCTTATTTTATTTTATTTTATTTTTATTAAGCATGAATATTGTTGCCTTGGGCATACTTTTCTTTGATACCTACAACTTCCTCTTCTTACCACTCATTTCTCACTAATCAATACACAATGAGGTGCCAGAGTAATTTCCTTTTTATAAGACTCTTACCACTTCCTGACACTTTTCACATTTCTTCCCTAATTATTTTCTGATTTTGACACAAGATAGAGAGTTCTTGTCCTCGCTAACAGGCATTTGCTCTCCACACATCGGTCCAACCTCTTCTGCTCAGCACTGGCCTGTCAAGCTTTGCTTTGCTTTGCTTTTTCTTCTTCTTCTTCTTCTTCTTTTTTTTTTTTTTTCCTTTTTGCTTTTTATTCCTGTCACCCTCCCACACCCTCCCAAAACTACATGCTGTAATCTGTGTCCTCACACAACATTTCTTAGACCTTTCAAATACCCTCCGATCATTACTTAGGAGACTTTATGAAGGAAAGAAATTGAAAACAAGAAGACATTTGCATCTGTCAGAGGTGGTGCAGAATATATGACAAAATATACACCACAGGTCAATGACTTACATTTCTATCTTAAGTTTTGCAAGTAAATACCTGTTCTCTAGGGTCTAAAATATTTTTAAACTAAAGCTTTTAGCAAATGTACCTTAAAATTTGCATACAATATTATAATGCAAATGTATAGTATTATAACAAATTACCCTTCTGAAAGTGCATCTACACTATTATCAGCTGCAGAGTCTAACACATGTTTGGATCTTAAACATAAAGAAGGTAATAATAAGAACAGTTCTTTTGATTTCTCACATCCTATGTACATTAAACCCCCAATAAATATACATTTAATATACCACATACTTGGCATAGTTACTACAACCTTGCTTATAAATAATTTCCATTCTGGATACCTTCCTATCATTCCCTAGATTATAAAAGATAAGAATGTTAGTACTGTAAGTTGATGTTAATGCATATTGCAAGCTGTTACCTTCTCTGGCTGATAAACACGTGAATGGCCAAGGATGAGGTGGAGGGAAAGTAATTCGAATTTCTTATGACTGGCATGCTTCACAGACATCACAGAAACACCATTAGTACTTAGGAATGTTGCAGGCGTTCCTGGTTAGAAGTCACAAATGCTCTTTGGAGAACAATACAACCTCAGAAACTACTTACATAACTGTTCAGCAGCACACTACTTAAAACCAGTGAAACTAATTTTCACCCTACTTACAGAAGAGAACATATGACAGAAGAGAACATTCACAAGCCTTGTTGAAATTAACAGCCTAATGTCTAGCCAGCACCAGGACTACTGGCTTCTTCAGAAATCTCTGTTGAATGAATACATGGTAACTATATGTAGAAGATACACAGAAAATTGGATTAATGAATTCTTCAATTAAGACTCTTACGCTAAAAATCAACAAAGCAGGTATCGATTCAACTGACCTCAATCACTTTTACATAAATTCAAAGTAACCTGAGTGAGTCTGGTGCTGAGAAGCTCTCAGTCAGTTTTGGGTAGAACAGACTGATGCATTAATCTGTGAGAAGGGTAACAGAATGCTCTGGAAAGTGTAAAAAAAATATATATATATATATTGAAACCTCTTATTCTGATTCTGCCACAAACAGAATGCATAAGTTTAGACTAGTCTGTTTCTCTAATCTCATTTCTAACATTGAAGTGGTAGATTTTGAGTCTTTGTTATGGATTGAATTCTGTCGTCCCTAAATGTATATGTTGAAGTCCTAATCCGCAGCACCTCAGAATGAGACCTTACTTGGAGATAGGGTCTTTACTGGGGTAATCAAGTATCAAGTTGAAGCGAGCTCATGAGGGTGGAATGTAATTCGATACAACTGGTGTTCTTTTTTTTTTTTTTTCCTTTTCTTTTTTTTCTGAGTATGGATATTTTATTTCATTTCATCTTTTTTATTTAAATTAAATTAGCCAACATATAGTACATCATTAGTTTTTGACATAGTATTCAATGATTCACTAGCTGTGTGTAACACCTAGCATTTATCCAATCATGTGCCCTCCTTAATGTCTGTCACTCAGTTACCCCATCCCCCCACCCATCTCCCTTTCCGCAACCCTCAGTTTTTTCCCCAGAGTCAAAATCAAGAGTCTTTCATGGTTTCTCTCCTTCTCTGATTTCTTCCCATTTGCCTGACTGGTGTTCTTATTTAAAAAAAAAAAAAAAAAAAGGAATTTAAGGGCACTTGGGTGGCTCAATCAGTTAAGTTTCTGCTTTCAAGATCAATGCCTTGTAGGGCTCCCTGCTCAGTGGGGAGTCTGCTTCTCTTTCTCCTTCTGCCCCTTTCTCTTTCTCTTTCTCAAATAAATAAATAAAATCTTTTTTAAAAAAGGGAAATTTGAACACAGAGAGATAATGTATACAGGGAGAACACAATATGAACAGAAAGATGATCACACAAGTCAGGAAGAGAAACCTGGAACAGCTCCTTTCCCACAGCCTTCAGAAGGAACCAGCCCTTCAATTCAGAAATTCAGCCTCCAGAACTATGAGAGAATAAATTTCTGTTGTTTAAAACACCCAGGCTGGGGGCATCTGGCTGGCCCAGTTGGTGGAGTGTGTGATTCTTGATCTCAGAGTTCTTGGTTCGAGCCCCACCTTGGGTGTAGAGATTACTTAAAAATAAAATATTAAAAAAAAAAATTAGAAGGCCCAGTCTGTAGTACTTTGTTATAGCAGCCTTAGCAAATTAATGCATTCTCTAACTCTAAAATGTTATGGTTTCAGAGGAGTTGAGATTTCAACAAACTGGGGGAGAAAAAAAACCAAACAGTTGAATGTAGACTAGGAAAAAAGAATGAGTGAGGACAGGGGAGATGTGTATGATATTCTAAGTGTGAGAGCAAACACAAGAAATAATATATATTCAGGAGTCACAGTTAACAAAAAAATAAATAATGTAAGTTAATTAATAACAAAGCCCCAGTGACCATAACTGAAAAGCAAATGCTAAATACTCCAATGAGGCCAGAGTAGCCAAAAAACAGTCTCTGCTGTGATAGAAAAAGGGGAGCTGCCTAAAAAATCAATATGAGAAGATAGCTAAAGAGACACAGTTACCAAATAAAGTAGATAATAGACACCTTTCTCCCAAGTTCAATATTTAGTTTATGTAGTACAACTGAAACAACTAGGAACTTTCTGAGCCATTAATTTACAGAGAGCTTTGAAGTACTATTAAGATGATTCAAATTTTTATTCCTTAAAATTAAAAAAAAATCCAAATATAAATTAGTAACAAGAACACAAGCCTATTTCTATGGATTTGAATCTATCTAACCAGTGCCAAGTGGAATCTTTATTACGAACATGGGTCATATTACAGGTCATATTCAACAAATAAAAACAGAAATATTTGATTTGAAACCTCATGACCCTAAGAATAGACTGCAAAACCACCAATTGAACAATAGGGAATATGTCCAACATTTCTTCTCACTTTAAGGAAAGTGAGAAACTAGCTAAATGATCATCATAATTAGTTCTCTGCAGGTAGTTCTCATTATTTAGAAATACATTTAGAAAACAGTACGGAGGTAGCTCAAAAAATTAAAAATAGAAATACCATGCAATCCAGTAATTCCACTATTGATTATTTACCCGAAGAAAACAAAAACACTAATTCAGAGATATACGCACCCCTACATTTATTGCAACATTACTTATAATAATCAAGATACCGAAACAAACTCAGTGTCCATCAATAGATGAATGGATAAATAAGATATGGAATAAATATATATATATAATAAATATATATTATATATCTCATAAACTTATATTTCATAAATTTATATATATTATATATAATGAATACACTATATATATGTATTATGCTAAAGAAAGACAAATACCATCTGATTTCACTTATCTGTGGAATCGAAAAAACAAAATGAACAAACAAAAACAGAAACAGATTCACAAATACAGAGAACAAACTGGTGGGTATTAAAAGGAAGGGAGTTATGGGGGTTGATAAAATAGGTGAAGAGAATTAAGAGGTTCAGAATTCTAGTTTATAAAATAAGAACATCGCAGGGATGAAAAGTACAACATAGGGAATATAGTCGATAATATTGGACTAATGTTATATGGTGATTCATGGTAACTACATTTGCCTTGATGAGCTCAGTGCAATCTATAAAATTGTCCAATCACTGTGCTATGCACCTGAAATTAATATAAGGTCATATGTTAACTCTATTTCAATAATAAAATTTAAATTTAATTAAATTTAAAAAGAAATACATGTATCTATATTAAATTTATATTTTTGTTACTAACACTGAAAGTTTACATTTCTAATCAGCAATTTTCTGATTTACTACTCTAAATCTAATTCTATATTATGCTCTAATTCTTCTGCTAAATCTTTATTCTTACTCGTTTCCAGTAGAAGGAGGCAAGTTTCTAAAGATCATGAAGTCAATACAGCCAAGGAAAATACAATAGCAGAGAGGTTTATCTTGGCCACATACTCATGAAAACTTCTCAGGTATACATTAGAACATTTTTATCCAATTTTATACATTTGTTTTAATTGAAAGGATTTTAAAATGGCATCGAAATCCTCAGATATAGTAGATAAATATTATTTTGAAAATTTTACTTAAAACTAACTTCAATTCATTGAATTCCATTTTCCTTTAAGTTCTTATTGTAACACAAGTGGAACACTTAAGGCATAGTGTAGCTGGAACACAAAGTGGTTGTCTTAGCAGTCTAATACCTTTATCCTCCCTTGTTGTATAGAATTGGATAGAGAATAAAAGAGAAACTGTTCTTTCATCCTAATATAACTGATAAATCAGAAAAAAAAAATACGTAGGCCCAAGTAATCATCATGTATTCAGTGAGTTCACTCTTCTACATAAATTTAACAAAAATAAAATTCAATAATGCATCCTATTGCTGAGTGACAAGGGAAGCCGATTGTAACAATGACGGCCAATATGAGTAGGTAACATCAATTAAGTGCTTATTAAGTACCAGGCACTGGTCTAATTGCTTTACATGTATGAACTCACTGAATTCTCAGAAGCAAGTGAAAAGGTGCTCTATCATTTTCTCAATTTGAATAACAAGAAAAATGAGGCACAGTGATATAAAAGAACCTGCCCAAGATCAGACACCAGAATGGGTCATTCTGGCCTCACTGTTCTTGTTCATATTCATTTTGTTATGCTCCCTTTTGCAGAAGAAGATTCATATAGATGGCTACATGTGAATGCCTCCAGTGAACTAGGTAACATGTAGACAATTTATGTGAATTGTCCTGGTTTTATTGATGAGGGTTTGGTCCTTACCTAGGTTAAGCCTTTCAATGATGGCTGGAATGTGAATGCATGTGTGTCTGAATTCAAAGCTGGGGTTCATTTCACAATGTTCACGACCAGGTTATAATGGATCAGAGTCTGCACAGGGTTCTGAAAACTACTGTCCACATGCCAAATCCAGTCTACAACCTTGTTTTGTAAATAAAGTTTTATTGGAGCTCGTATAAGCCATGCTCACTTTGTTAGCAGTCGATGGTTGCTTTCATGCTGTAATGGTGGAGTGGAGTGGAGTAGTGACAGAGACTATATGGCCCACAAAGCCAAAGTTATTTTCTGTTTGGACCTTGACAAAAAAATGTTTGCTAACTCCTTGTCTAGGATGCCACTGGTTTAGATGCTGGCATAAATTAAAAGAATGTTGTTATGATTATAGTTACCATCTTTTGTATGTAGTTTATTAATAGGCAAAAATTGCTAAATAAATTTTTAGAAGAAACAAAAGAGCCAAATATGTCCATATGGGTTGAATTACATCCCCCCTAAAGATATGCTGAAGTCCTAAACTCCCACACCTATGAGTATGATGTTATCTGGAAAATAGGGTCTGTGTAAATGTAATCAAGTGAAGACGAGGCTTTTGGGATGTAGTTCTCTAATCTACCACAACTGCTGTCCTTATAGGAAGAAAACACCATGTGAAGACAGAGACACATGTCATGTTATGATGGAGGGAGAGATTGGACTAATGTGGCTACAAACCTAGAACTCCAAGGACTGACACCACCAGAAGCTAGGAAGAGGCAAGGAAAGATCCCATCCAGAGTTTCAGAGGGATCGTGATCCTGCAGATACCTCGATTTCAGACTTTTAGCCTCCAGAACCGTATGAAAATAAATTTCTGCTGCTTTGAGTAACCATTTTGTACTGAGTCATTATGGTAGCCCTAAGAAACGAATATGAATGCCCTTCAGGAAATGTAGAGACAGAGGACAGCACTACATTACTTGTTTGAACAGTGTATCAGAGGGTTTTCAGTTACCCATCAATAATTTGTATTTTTTTTTTTTTTTAGTAGACTTACAGTGAGGGGGTGGCTGTCCAGCCAGAGACTACATTTGCCTACTTTGCTGACTTTAGACAGGGCGATGTAACGCACATCCATCAACAGAATATTATTGGGAATAATATGGCCAAAGCAACAAAGAAAGCACTCTGCTTTCTTCAGACTGGATGCAGAAGATCTAGCAGATGGCTCTAGCCCTAGCAGTAGTGGAGTCACAAGATGGAAGGAGCCTGGGCCCTGGCAATATGCCTGGAACAAAACCATACTCTCTACCAACTGGTCTCTATGTGAGAGAAAAGTAAACTTCTATTAGTTTAAGCCCTTTTTATTTTATATCAGCTAACATTACATCAACCACATTAACTATTAAACACAAAATCAGGGGGCGCTTGGGTGGTAATTGGTTGAGCAACTGACTCTCAGTTTCAGCTCAGGTCATGATCTCAGGGTCGTGAGATCAAACCCTGCATCTGGCTCTGTGCTGAGCAGGGAGTCTGCTTGATATTCTTTCTCCTTCTCCCTCTGCCCTTCCAGTTTGTGCTCTCTCTTTTTCTCTCAAATAAATAAATAAATAAATAAATAAACAAAATCTTTTAAAAAATATACAAAATCAAGTTTCTCACTATCTCTAAAACTTGAACTCCCCATAGGTATTATGTTGTGATTATTGCCCTATAAATATTTTTAAAACCAAATGAGGAAGAACATTACCAATGTAAGCTCACAGGTACAGTAACCCAAATTCAAGGAAACTCTACCATCCTTACAAACCCCATAGTGGAAACAAATAAAATATATGGCAGGAGAACAGCCAAACTACTGCTCTGTGGTAAACAAAAAATAAGAAACTCTCAGAATTTTGGCCACAGGAGATGTCTACCAGTACCATGAAATACAAAATCCAGTTGTAAGACTTAGTTCTGGACACCTAGAAAAGAAAAGCAGCCCAAAGATCAACGTGATCCACAGCTAAGACAGCTTGAAACCAGTGCTAACCAAGAGGTGAGGATAAGTGAGTCACAGACATCTTCCCCTTCTGCAAACAACAGCTTCCAAGTGATGCCACCAAAAATGTGATCTTTCCATGGGTGCAACAGGGAAATGAATGGGTGCTATTTTTGTACTTCCTAGACAGAATAACACACTTAGGGAGCAGTGTCTGTCAAAGATGAGTCTTTAAGACTGCAACTCCACAGAAGTTATTTAAGATTAGAAGGAACCTTTACCCGCCTTACACAAAAGAAGATGAGATGCCAAATGCATCTCATTTCCAAACATTTCCAAACAAGATATTCAAGGTTTTTTTTTGTTTTGTTTTGTTTGTTTTTTGTTTGTTTGTTTTACGTAAGTTAACTTGATTTTTTTCCTGAATTTGCATTGGCTAAATTACAATGCATCAGCTGATGTTTGATAATATTGGCCTTGCCCTTGATGACAAATTTCATTTCTTATAATAAGTCCTCAAGAGATGGCAGGTTTATGTTCTTGGGAGGCATGTTGCTGAAGAATCAGTGGTAAGCTAGCACCCCGGAACTGGCACTGTATCTTATAATATTTCCATGCTATCTGACAGAAGGAATCCAAGATTATCTTGTTGTTCTCCATGACTAGCTGGAGAAAAAAGAAAAAAAAAAAAAAGTTGGTTAACATCCTTGGCTTTCTTCTGATTTAGTATATTTTTAATTCACCCTTTCTCATTTCACTAATTTTTTTTTCATATGGGTGAACTATTTTTACAGATAAAACCTGAAAAAGTAAAGAAAAAAGTCTTCGAGGGGAAGTCACACTATACATGGGAAAGCTAGAGTTCCAGACAAAAACATCTGTCAACATATGGCTATGCAGATGCATTGCAACACTTCTGGGGTTGACAGCTTTCCATTGGATGTGCTCTTGAGTAAAAGAACAAATTGCTTTTGTTTTCTTGATTCTCAAACAACAGTCCTGTGCTAAGGATCAAGAATTTTCAATATTAGATCCTGGCTTTCATCAGTCTCACTTACATAAGCATAGATTTTTCTTCTTTCCATCAGAGGGTTTATCATTCAGTTTTATGGTTTAAATGCACACACAGCGCAAAAGGATAGGGAAAATAATTAACCCACAAGAAATTACCATTACACAGACAGAGGTATTTGAATAAGCATCATAAAATGGAAGGCACTGAAGGTACCTCGGCTAAGTAGCTAAATCAGAAAATATACAATACCTGCTCCTACAAGCTCAGGAAAAGGCAGCCAATTCAGCAAGGAACTTAAGTCAACAATGCAATGTTTAAAATTGGGGTTGGGCAAGCTGTACCATTTTGTATGATCCTAACATGCAAATGAACCTAAACCACCATTTCTTCATCTTTAAAATAGCATTATAATAGAGATTAAATGAGGTGATGTATGTAAAACACTTAGCACCATGCCTGGCATATAGAAATTTGCCAGAAATGGTAGCTTTAAAAAGTGAATATTCATAACAGTTGGTATCATTAACTGAAGTCTTAGTTAGTAGTGCATGAATTTTTATTTCTGTCAGAATACATTTCTGACAGCACGACTGAAAAGTAGTGAAAATGATGGATTTTACAAGACATGTAATGATGGATAATAACTATTAATAATAACTAATGTGGCTTCAAATTTGAGCCTCTTTCCGAGAAAGGTTTTGTGACATCCTCTTAGAGAAACACCAGCATGACTGACAGCCCTATGTTTTAACATATATTAAAAATACCATGCGATTTTTAAGCTGTGTCCTAATCCAAGACTATATGTTACTTCCTCCAAACGAGACCTCCATTCCCAATAAAATTCAAAGTGCTTTTTTCAATAGCCCTACCACCAGGCTGAAAAATGAATGTTATTTTCCCTTCAGGTGATCCATATGGATGACAGGGAAAAATAAGCATATTCCACATCACCCCATGCGTTCTGCCTTCTCCTTTCCCACGAGGAAAGTGGCAACACCAATGAATCACCAAACCTTCTGTGGGCTCCTATCAAGCGAAAGGCACTGTGCCAGTCTCTCAGATGGATTACACGGATGTCTAAAACGTGCCTCTCCTTCCCCCAGGGAGTTTAGGTGATGAAACCCAGGAGAAAAACATGAAAAGTATGGATGCAAACGTTATGGGATCTGAGATGTACCGTAACAACAGAAGCTGTTCGGTTGCTCTTGTTAAAACTACTGTTTTATTGTTAGGTGTCCTAGATTGGATGACAAATGTTCTAGATAATCACTAAGTATCTCACAAACCTCCTATGTTTTCTCCCTGCTTAGGAGTATATTCTCTAAAAACAAAACAATTTCCTGGAGGGGGGCCTTTGGGAAAAATTAAATTGACCCCTCACCTCCAGCCCCACCTTTTTCTACCTTAACACAAAGAGGCTAATTCTGCATGGGATACATGAATCAAATCAGAACTGAAAGTTCAAACCGGTAATAATTCTCAGCCTATGGTTTGTGTTTCTGGAAAGCCACAGAGCTCAGATCTAGGACCTGCACTGACAGCTGGAGCTGACACATCAATTTGATCTCATCACCCTGGGCAAACAGAATCTTCGACTCCATCTAAATAGTAGCACGGGAAGGTGCTGAAAAGATATTTCTAGTTTCTACCCTACGGATCTAAGTTTTATTTTATTTTATTTTTTTCTAAGATTTTATTTATTTATTTGACAGACAGAGATCACGAGTAAGCAGAGAGGCAGGCAGAGAGATAGGAGGAAGCAGGATCCCCACTGTGCAGAGAGCCCGATTCGGGCTCTGGACCCTGGGATCATGACCTGAGCCAAAGGCAGAGGCTTTAACCCACTGAGCCACCCAGGGACCCCTGATCTGAGTTTTAAATCACACTTAAGGGCAGGGCTGTATTTCTTCCTTGTTCCTCTAGCTCTAAATTCTAGTGGGGGAGGGGGGAACAACAGCAAGTTTGCGGCCTATCAAATGAAGGCCACATAAGGAAACTTCTTTATTGGCCGTTGGAGGGCTTTATCTGTCCTTTTTCAAGCCCTATTTCTCTGGAAACTATTGTCTTATTCCAGTTTACCTTGTAAGGACTTCAGAGAAAGGAGTAAAAACACATGAAAAGGAACAATACAGTTTTTGCTCAAGATACTATTTGTGGAAAGCATTCTCCTTTTATGGTCACGGCTAGAAAGCAAATTATCTCTTCAT
This sequence comes from Martes martes, assembly GCF_963455335.1. Classification (NCBI taxonomy): domain Eukaryota; kingdom Metazoa; phylum Chordata; class Mammalia; order Carnivora; family Mustelidae; genus Martes; species Martes martes. The sequence goes on from NW_027666644.1 coordinate 22,716, forward strand.
AAAGCTGTGTAAGCAAAACATCCATTCACTTCATTTCACAAAAATGCAACCTGAAAAATTGAACAGAAATGTTAGAAACTGCAGCAAATTTGCTCTCACGTTATGCCAATCAGCCTAAAACTGCCTCTGTTAAAAATGCTTAAGTCAGATAAGGAAGGCAGTAGTGTGTAATGGAATGCACATGGACTTGGGGATCAAACAAATCTCAGTTTTTCTGTTTCAGTCTTAGTTACACAAACTGGCTAAACATCTATTACGTTAAATGTACAGTGTTAGTAATAATAATACTTCTTTCTTGGGCAAGTTTGGAGAATTCAATGAAATTAGTTAGATTTGTTTAGGTAGTAAGTAAACCTGTTATGTAATAAGTAAAATTAAATTTCTCAAACAACCCGTCATTATCAACATATAAATAAAGTTAAGCCTCCTGATATAGTCCTTCAGATGGAAATAGCAGCGTCATTCACTGTACCAAGTACAGCAATGAGGGAAATGGAAGGAACTGGAAGGAGACATGTGATACTAAGCAGAAATAGCTCAAGAGCACCAGCTAATAAGAGAACTTTAAAAAGACAAGGGTGGAAGCATATCATGTTCACTTAGCAAATGGGAATTTAGCTATATGAGATCAGGGGAAAAAAAAGGGGGGGGGGAAGAAAAATTTGACGTATACAAGATTTTGTCCAATTTTCCACTGTGTGAATATATATCACCAAACATAAGTGAGATGATAGGAATGAATCTCCTCTTCCCCCAGTCACCGTGGTTCTAACCTTCCCCTCAGCACGTGAGACTCTTTCCATGCCAAGTGTGACTCAAGGGTCAAATGTCACAGAGTTTTCATGCACTGTATTCTACATGTATGCCAACTACTTCAGCTGGTACCTAACTCAAGAGTCAATTGTTCATTACCACAGAAAACACTGGCTATGTTGGAAAGGCAGAAGGCATGTACACTTCTAATAGTTCTTTTTCTATAAGGTTTTCTAAGGTAATTTTTCTCAAACTATGATGCCATTGTAAATCACTAAGGATATTTATAAATTACCATTTGCCTTCAACTATGGTTTCATGGCCTAATTTTTTTAAAGATTTATTTATTTAAGACAGAGTGCATAAGCAGGGGCAGGGGAAAGAGAGAAAAGAGTGAATCTCAAGCAGACTCCCCTCTGAACGCCGAGCCATACGTGTGGCTCGATCCCATGACCCAGGGACCACGATCCACACCAAAATCAAGAGTTAGGCACCCAACCAACTGAGCCACCCAGATGTCGTCCCTCATTGTTTAAATTTCATGAGCTTTATAAGATTACAAGTTAATGTTTATTATCATTAAAGCAACTGTTGTTCAGATGTTCGATTTCTTTCTGTGAAATTCACTGACCCTCATTGGTAGGTCAAATGATAGTCCAACTTCTGTTTAAAATCCATAAGGGATGGGCACTCACTACTGGCCAGTATTCCCATTTCATTTTTGGATATGTCACATTTAAATATTCTAACACTGGGGAACCTGGGTGGCTCAGTGGGTTAAGCCTCTGCCTTTGGCTCAGGTCATGATCTCAGGGTCCTGGGATTGAGCTCCCTGCATCAGACTCTCTGCTTGGCAGAAAGCCTGCTTCCCCCCCACCCCCCTCTGCCTACTTGTGATCTCTCTCTCTGTGTCAAATAAAAAAATAAAATCTTTAAAATAAATAAATAAATAAATAAATACTCTAACACTGACCGGAAGGTTCTCTTTTTATAACTCTCCACTACTAACCTGATTACTACAAGCTAATTTCTCCTGAACGTGACAAATCTTCAAATACTTGAAATTCAAACAGATGATGCCTCCTAAATATCCCAAATTGTATATTATTCAAGCCAAACATTAATATCTGCATTATCTCTTTGCATGGCTCTTTCACCGCCTTGATTTCCTACCTCTTAAAAATAATTCCAGTTTCATTATGTAACTTGTCACCTCAGATGCCTAAAAATAAGCACAGTTGTTAGTTTGAAACTCAGGAGTTTTCCAGGTAAAATTTGAAACTGGTCCTTATACATTGAGGGCAGGAAGAGATGGAAGAAAGAGGCAGATCACTCCAGATTGGTAGGTGGTGGGTTTGATAAGCAAGAGAACTTACATACGACCCTTGTCTTGGGCAGATGTAAGACAAGTAGACCTCTGTCCAGCACACCACCATCTTAAAAGTTTATACAGAAGACTTAACCTGGGTTTAGTCCCATATATCGTCCTGAGACACTCAACTACACATGGCCCTCTCAAAGCTACATTCTTGAAAATGGCTTCTACTATGGAATCAGTGAGCAGATCATGCATTCCAAAGACAGGAGAGGGGGTGACATGCCTCATTTCCTGGGTCCAGCTTGCAGGTCAAGCAGTGGTCATGGCCTCTCTATGACCTCCTTCAATAACAATACAACTAGTGGGGTGTGACCATTATGAGACCTTCTATCAGCTCTTATTTCTCATGTGCTATCATCGTAATCAAGCAGTCTAAAACCACCCGAGCTCATTTTGTTGTGAAAGCTACACTCAGTGCTAACTCACATTAAACTTATATGAAGTTCTGAAGATTTTCTTCATACATGTTGCCTTCAAAGTTTATCTCCCTCATTCTCATTTGAGCACCGCCTTTCTAAAAATTTCCTATTATCCATATTAAAGAGCATCTCGTGAGACTCCACCCCAATCCAGCCTGTAAGAACTCCTGCGCATGTTCAGTCTGAGATGTTTTGGATCAAGCCACAGTATCTAGGTACCCTGGAATGCGGAGGGTCAGGAGTTTCCTCAGCTGAACTTGGAAAAAGCAATCCTTTCCATTAACAGTGTAAGACGGCTATTTGAAGAGAAGAATACAAAAACATCTGATTTGTGAGGACTGATTGTATTGTGCAATAAATAGCCTGTCATCTGTTTTAGTATATAGCATATAGCCCACAGATTCAAGAATTTAAAAAAAAAAAATAAATAAAATCTCACTATTTTCTCCAGTAAACTAAGCTGGTACCTTGGCAACCATGTAATGTGATGTGTGTGTGTATGGTGTGTGTGTGTGTATGTGTGTTTTCCAATAATTTGTCTTTCTAATACAGAATTAAAGGATTTCTTCAGCGTAACTGTTGATTAACTTTGAGCCTACGACTTCCTCTTTTTTCAAGGAAGGAAGAAAGGGAATTAAGATTGCACTTATGGGTTTATTTACGTGTCTGTCTCTCATTATGAGCCTGAAAGTACTGCGAGGTGAGGGGACATGTTTTATTGGTTTTTGTTTCTAGTGTAATTAATATGCTCCTAATGTAATTAACACATTCCAATGAATGAATAAATATATAAATAAATTAATGAGAAGGTCATATAATTCAAAATCAATATGGGAACAAAGAAATGGTCTTGGAATAATTAACCAACTTCCTCTCTGGTTGCAGAATTCCTCTGCCAGTCTTTTGTGCACTGTGTTGAGCCGATTACAGATTAAAGTAATTACAGTGAATTCTTGATTACTGGCATGCGGTCTAGCTATTTTGTGGATTACCTATCACAACTAATTCCAAACTTATCTGCTGCCACCCAGCATATGTCTGAGTTACAGTCAGACTCAGTGACAGCAGCTGCATGCTTCAGGAAAGCACATTTATGTTGATATTTCTGTACAGAATATATAATTATGAAATTCATTCTGGTGGGGGTTGAACAGAACCAACAGGCATTCCAAAATAAACTGCAGACTTTGTTTTTTAATTCCCGAAGACTATGAGATGACTTGCATAGAAAGCTTCAAACAATTTAGCTGTATCTTTCCATACCATCTTAACATAGCATAATTAGTGTCCAGCTTCTTTCCCACCCTGAGACTTGCTACCTGCCTCTAGTACCAATGATAACTGACAATTAAGGGCACTTTATTAACTCATTCTTTCATCCAACAAGTATCTTTGACGTGTTACACTGTGCTAGGCAATGTGCTAGGTATTGGACATCTAGGATGGGTAAGACAGGTATGGTTCCTGCCCTTAGGAAGACTACAGTTTACTACTGAGGCGGATATTGTGGTAGGCAGAATGGTCTGCCAAAGATGCCCCTATCCCTAATACTTTTGATTCTGTTATGTACCTGTCAAGGGAGAATTGGGTTGAAGCTGGAACTAAGGTTTCTAATCAGCTGACCTTAATAGAGGCTGATGATCCCAAGTTATCTCAGTGGGTCAATGTAAACTTATGGGCCTTTGAATGAGATAGAGAGTAGCAGAAGTATCAGAACCAGAGACATGGAACCAGCAGAAAGGCTTGACTGGCCACTGCTGGTTCTGAAGATGGAAGGGGGCCACAGCACAGAATACAGGCAGCCTCTAGAAGCTGGAAAGACAAAAACTGGATTCTCCCTTAGAGCCTCCAGAAAGAAACACAGTCCTGCTGACATCTTGATTTCAGCCCTGTAGGACGCATTTAAGATTTCTGACCTCCAGAGCTGTGAAATAATAAATCTGTATTGTTTTAAGCCATAACATTTGAAACATTTTTTTTTTTTTATAGAACGAGTAGGAGACTAATACAAACCTTAAATAAACAATCAATCAGCTTGGACTTTAACTGCAATTGTGTAAAATAGAATAAAGACTGCAAGAAAATGTTCTGTGTGTGTACTCAGGAAAACTTAACTAAGTTGAGGTGTTGGGAAAAGTTTCCCTGATACCTAAGCTGAGATGTGAAAGAGAAGGAAGAAATTCCAAACTAAATGAAATGAATGTGGAAGAGCTTTGCAGAGAGAGAACTGCGTGCATGAATGGTTTGAGGAGAGAAGAAAGTTGCTATTGCTCAAAACCTGAACAGCCAATGGGGATGATGCAAAGAGATTCCTGAAGAAGAGGCTTAAGGCAATGATAGGAAAATAGCTGGAGATCAGACTAAATACAGCCCTACAGGCCATAGTACAGATTTTCACTTCTATCCGCTGGGCATTGGAGCACTTCTGAGGCTTTATACAGGACAGAGATAGAACCGGATTTGCATTTTAAGATCATCCAGGCTCATTTTCAGTTTATGAATTGAACTGCAAAAGAGCATGTACATGTAGGAAGATCATGATGGGCACTCTCCTAACAGTACAGATGGAAGGTATTGGAGGCTGGTACTAGGGTGGACTCAGAAAAAAAACACAAACAAACAAACAAAAAAAAAAACCCCACAAAAACAAAAAACGTAGAGAAAGGGACGGATTCAGAATTATTTGGAGAGGTGGACTCTATAGGAGTTGGTGATTATTTAAAGGTGGGATGAGAAAAGAGCTGGAAGCAGAGTCCTAGTTATGGGCAGTGGTTTCACACATGTGTGGACATGAAAAATAGGCGGGTGAGGCTGTCTAGGAAAAAGGACCAGAGGTTCCTTTTTTGATCTGCTTGGTTTGAAATGCCTTGAGAAATTCATGCAGACATGGTCAGAACAAAAGTGAAACCCTAGCCTGTTAGTGTCCAGCAAGATGGCAGACACATAGCATGTCTGCTGCCACTCCTTCTTAATAAGTTTGCAGTTGGCCTCAGAAATCCTTTCAAAATAGTGTTCTCAGCAACAATTCCAAAGGGAAGGAAGTTGGCATTGGAAACTAAACTTACTTTCTATCCATGTTCTAGACTATAAGCAATGGCAAATATTAAACGTTTTCATGGAACTACTATTCAAAGGAAAAATGCTAGTCCTCACATTCTGGGAACTTTACAAATGCTTTTTGGGATTCTTCCCACTTTTCTATTTGGATTTAATATTAATGGTTCTCATCAAAGACTCCAGGACAGTGGGGAATTAATTTGCTTAAATAGATCTGTGCAAACATCACTCATTAAAAAAACAAAAACAAAAGCGAAAAGCAAAACCTCTCAGTATGTAATTCTAGATTACCATCACCACTACCAGCCCACCTACATAAAGGTAGGCACAAATATATATGTGCTAAAATAGAAAAAAAAAATCAGTTCTGTTTCTCTTTTAGAATTTCTTCTTCTGGTATCAATAACTTAAGTGTGTGTGTGCACGTGTGCTCGTGTGTGTGTGTTATTTAAACTTGACAATCTTCTGTACCTACAGTTGTGCAAAGCAATTAAAATGTCTGTTTTCACATTTCTGTGAAAAAAGACATATTTCCTTCTACAATTATGTCCCCCCACCACCCACCACCCCGGCTAATAGAGATTATGGTCCTCTACATACTGTAAGAAATTTAATAATTCCTTTTGCTATTTCCATCTCTTTTTTATTTATCATATGATTCTCAATTGGAAGGAGCCTGCGATGATGAGTCCAAATCCCAGAGCCCTCGTCCCAGTCCCACTAAGTAGCTGTTTCCCTTTAGGCAAGCCACTTTTCATTTTCCCATGGGTTTCCCCAATAAAATAAGAGTATTGTACTAATTTATTCCTAATTTGTCACAAAACCCTAAAATGCTATAATCTTATATTATAAGATGATAATATTTTAGTCATTATGAAATTACACACTACATATTAATGATTCCTCTCCCAATACATACATATATACCACATGCTACTAATGTATGGCTATGGATGCACAGTGTTCATTGGAAAAAATAATAATAATGACCATGATGAGCTGAAATAAAGATAATCTGAATAAAGAAAACAAGAAAAAAAAAAAAGCAATAGTCTCCATATGTGTTTGGAAGGTTCAAAACAGAAGGTCGGTAAGTAAATTGAGCATAGTGGAGATGTGTATGAGGGGGAGTAACTGACATAAATCAAGTAATAAGTGCCCCTTACTTAACATTAGCTGTTGTGAAGTCACAGTGACTAAGCCAACGTTATCACAGCAGAATCAGAAAGGCTTAAAACAACAGGAGCCTGTGATAATAATAAAATAAAACACAAGACTCTTCTGCAGTTAAATTTCTGCCTAAGTCACTGATATTAGAGTTTTTTTTCTATTCACAAGTAGCAATGGATTCCTTATAAAGTTGTTATGCTAAAGTAGGAACAAAGATGATTTTGTTCATCTTTCTGTATGATCATGTTTCTTATATTTAAAGTTAAAGCCAAATGAAAATGGACAACTTACAGCTGAGCATATACAAACTTAGCTGAATCTCACAGACATGCTGTGATTTTGAACCAGAAAACAATTTTAAAACAGGAATATGAGTACTGGAAATCAAGATGGCAATTACCAGTGGCATTTGGGAAACATTTTTTATGGGAGGCTCGCCTTATTTTTATGTTGGTCTATGAAGTAGTTAAATTGATGGGCTCATTTTTTGATGACTTAATGACAATACACTTAAAGTTTGTGCAATTGTTTTGTGTACAAATGTCAAAATAAAAGTATTGCAAACCTCACCAATGAGTATATGGAGAAAAAGTATAAGTACATAACAATGAGTCAGACTCACCGTCTGAGGGTCATTCAACGTTCAGTATTCTGGAACGCCTAAAATGTTAAAGATACTTCCAGAGGCAGAGACTACGCCTTGCCCAGGAAAACTCTTACAAGCCAGTTGAAGTGAGACACCTATGAACAAATTGTTCATGCAGTACAATGCAGTACAGTACAATGCAGTAAGCATTAGATCAGGGTTCTCAGCCTCCACTGCACTGACGTTTTGGGCTGGGATATTCTTTGTTGTGGGAGTTTGGCTTGTGCATTGTAGGACGGTTTAGCAGTATTCCACTCGCTCAATGCCAGTGGCACCACCCCTGGTTGTGACAACCAAAAACGTCTCCGGAGATTGCCAAATGTTCCCGTAGGGGTACAATAACCCCCAGTTGAGAACCATTGCCTTAGAGCCACATATGACAATCTGGGCTTACCAAATAGAGAATAGCTAACTGCATAATGAAAGAATGAGGCATCACTTTCTGGGCAGGAAACCAATACAATATCTTCATTCCATAATATTTTGGGCAAGGGGAAGTTATTCTATAACCACCAGGCAAGAGTCCAATTTCCCTTAGTGGCATACCCATCCCAGAACACATATAAACCAGAAAAAAGATTCAAAACTGCAAAAGGGAGATATATATTGATAATGTTAAAGCTTTTAAGCAAAAAAAAAAAAAACAAGAAAAACCCAACAAACTCCCTGGATGGTTTTAATA
>NW_027666643.1:0-13080 GCF_963455335.1 Martes martes
GAGCTGTCGCCTGCACCGAACTCACGGAATGCCACCTGCCCTGAGTCCGTCCTTGTTCTGTCTTCTTGCCTCAACGGGCAAGACACCGCCACGAAGGCCTGTCCGCCGGAGCCCTTTTCTCTGAACGCGGAGCTCCCGATGGTCCCCGGCAAGGAAGGGCTTAGTCTAGGGCCCTCTGCGCAGCTCTTCTCGTTTTCCACCAGGTCCGTTCCAACTGCTTCCAAGCTTCGAGCGTGTCCACACTGTGGCGAGTCCATCCTGAGCGACACGTCCCTCACACGTTTGAAGCGTTCCTGTGAGGTTGACAGGAGGGACGACCACCGTTCGTGCTCTGCCGAAATACGTTCCGGGCGCCTGAGAGCTGTCAGCGGCGCGTATCTCACAGAGTCCAAACAGCCCATTTTCCGTCCCGGTTCTGTCTCGTTCCTCAACGGGGACGACACTGCACGAATGGGTGTCTGCCTGCAGCTGTGTCAGTGAACACAGAACTGCGGACGGTCGACGGCTCGGACTGGCGGGAATGGGACAGCTACGCGACTCGGCCCCCTTTCCACCCGGTCAGTTCCCACTGCTTCCTTCCTTCGAGACGCTCAAAACGGTGGCGAGACCGTCCTCCCGCACGCTTTCCTCGCACGCTGGAGGCGTGTCTGTGAGGTAGACAGTAGGGACGAGCCCCGTTCGGGTTCTTCCAGTATACCTCTGGGGAGCGTGAGAGCTGTCGCCTGCACCGAACTCACGGAATGCCACCTGCCCTGAGTCCGTCCTTGTTCTGTCTTCTTGCCTCAACGGGCAAGACACCGCCACGAAGGCCTGTCCGCCGGAGCCCTTTTCTCTGAACGCGGAGCTCCCGATGGTCCCCGGCAAGGAAGGGCTTAGTCTAGGGCCCTCTGCGCAGCTCTTCTCGTTTTCCACCAGGTCCGTTCCAACTGCTTCCAAGCTTCGAGCGTGTCCACACTGTGGCGAGTCCATCCTGAGCGACACGTCCCTCACACGTTTGAAGCGTTCCTGTGAGGTTGACAGGAGGGACGACCACCGTTCGTGCTCTGCCGAAATACGTTCCGGGCGCCTGAGAGCTGTCAGCGGCGCGTATCTCACAGAGTCCAAACAGCCCATTTTCCGTCCCGGTTCTGTCTCGTTCCTCAACGGGGACGACACTGCCACGAATGGGTGTCTGCCTGCAGCTGTGTCAGTGAACACAGAACTGCGGACGGTCGACGGCTCGGACTGGCGGGAATGGGACAGCTACGCGACTCGGCCCCCTTTCCACCCGGTCAGTTCCCACTGCTTCCTTCCTTCGAGACGCTCAAAACGGTGGCGAGACCGTCCTCCCGCACGCTTTCCTCGCACGCTGGAGGCGTGTCTGTGAGGTAGACAGTAGGGACGAGCCCCGTTCGGGTTCTTCCAGTATACCTCTGGGGAGCGTGAGAGCTGTCGCCTGCACCGAACTCACGGAATGCCACCTGCCCTGAGTCCGTCCTTGTTCTGTCTTCTTGCCTCAACGGGCAAGACACCGCCACGAAGGCCTGTCCGCCGGAGCCCTTTTCTCTGAACGCGGAGCTCCCGATGGTCCCCGGCAAGGAAGGGCTTAGTCTAGGGCCCTCTGCGCAGCTCTTCTCGTTTTCCACCAGGTCCGTTCCAACTGCTTCCAAGCTTCGAGCGTGTCCACACTGTGGCGAGTCCATCCTGAGCGACACGTCCCTCACACGTTTGAAGCGTTCCTGTGAGGTTGACAGGAGGGACGACCACCGTTCGTGCTCTGCCGAAATACGTTCCGGGCGCCTGAGAGCTGTCAGCGGCGCGTATCTCACAGAGTCCAAACAGCCCATTTTCCGTCCCGGTTCTGTCTCGTTCCTCAACGGGGACGACACTGCCACGAATGGGTGTCTGCCTGCAGCTGTGTCAGTGAACACAGAACTGCGGACGGTCGACGGCTCGGACTGGCGGGAATGGGACAGCTACGCGACTCGGCCCCCTTTCCACCCGGTCAGTTCCCACTGCTTCCTTCCTTCGAGACGCTCAAAACGGTGGCGAGACCGTCCTCCCGCACGCTTTCCTCGCACGCTGGAGGCGTGTCTGTGAGGTAGACAGTAGGGACGAGCCCCGTTCGGGTTCTTCCAGTATACCTCTGGGGAGCGTGAGAGCTGTCGCCTGCACCGAACTCACGGAATGCCACCTGCCCTGAGTCCGTCCTTGTTCTGTCTTCTTGCCTCAACGGGCAAGACACCGCCACGAAGGCCTGTCCGCCGGAGCCCTTTTCTCTGAACGCGGAGCTCCCGATGGTCCCCGGCAAGGAAGGGCTTAGTCTAGGGCCCTCTGCGCAGCTCTTCTCGTTTTCCACCAGGTCCGTTCCAACTGCTTCCAAGCTTCGAGCGTGTCCACACTGTGGCGAGTCCATCCTGAGCGACACGTCCCTCACACGTTTGAAGCGTTCCTGTGAGGTTGACAGGAGGGACGACCACCGTTCGTGCTCTGCCGAAATACGTTCCGGGCGCCTGAGAGCTGTCAGCGGCGCGTATCTCACAGAGTCCAAACAGCCCATTTTCCGTCCCGGTTCTGTCTCGTTCCTCAACGGGGACGACACTGCCACGAATGGGTGTCTGCCTGCAGCTGTGTCAGTGAACACAGAACTGCGGACGGTCGACGGCTCGGACTGGCGGGAATGGGACAGCTACGCGACTCGGCCCCCTTTCCACCCGGTCAGTTCCCACTGCTTCCTTCCTTCGAGACGCTCAAAACGGTGGCGAGACCGTCCTCCCGCACGCTTTCCTCGCACGCTGGAGGCGTGTCTGTGAGGTAGACAGTAGGGACGAGCCCCGTTCGGGTTCTTCCAGTATACCTCTGGGGAGCGTGAGAGCTGTCGCCTGCACCGAACTCACGGAATGCCACCTGCCCTGAGTCCGTCCTTGTTCTGTCTTCTTGCCTCAACGGGCAAGACACCGCCACGAAGGCCTGTCCGCCGGAGCCCTTTTCTCTGAACGCGGAGCTCCCGATGGTCCCCGGCAAGGAAGGGCTTAGTCTAGGGCCCTCTGCGCAGCTCTTCTCGTTTTCCACCAGGTCCGTTCCAACTGCTTCCAAGCTTCGAGCGTGTCCACACTGTGGCGAGTCCATCCTGAGCGACACGTCCCTCACACGTTTGAAGCGTTCCTGTGAGGTTGACAGGAGGGACGACCACCGTTCGTGCTCTGCCGAAATACGTTCCGGGCGCCTGAGAGCTGTCAGCGGCGCGTATCTCACAGAGTCCAAACAGCCCATTTTCCGTCCCGGTTCTGTCTCGTTCCTCAACGGGGACGACACTGCCACGAATGGGTGTCTGCCTGCAGCTGTGTCAGTGAACACAGAACTGCGGACGGTCGACGGCTCGGACTGGCGGGAATGGGACAGCTACGCGACTCGGCCCCCTTTCCACCCGGTCAGTTCCCACTGCTTCCTTCCTTCGAGACGCTCAAAACGGTGGCGAGACCGTCCTCCCGCACGCTTTCCTCGCACGCTGGAGGCGTCTCTGTGAGGTAGACAGTAGGGACGAGCCCCGTTCGGGTTCTTCCAGTATACCTCTGGGGAGCGTGAGAGCTGTCGCCTGCACCGAACTCACGGAATGCCACCTGCCCTGAGTCCGTCCTTGTTCTGTCTTCTTGCCTCAACGGGCAAGACACCGCCACGAAGGCCTGTCCGCCGGAGCCCTTTTCTCTGAACGCGGAGCTCCCGATGGTCCCCGGCAAGGAAGGGCTTAGTCTAGGGCCCTCTGCGCAGCTCTTCTCGTTTTCCACCAGGTCCGTTCCAACTGCTTCCAAGCTTCGAGCGTGTCCACACTGTGGCGAGTCCATCCTGAGCGACACGTCCCTCACACGTTTGAAGCGTTCCTGTGAGGTTGACAGGAGGGACGACCACCGTTCGTGCTCTGCCGAAATACGTTCCGGGCGCCTGAGAGCTGTCAGCGGCGCGTATCTCACAGAGTCCAAACAGCCCATTTTCCGTCCCGGTTCTGTCTCGTTCCTCAACGGGGACGACACTGCCACGAATGGGTGTCTGCCTGCAGCTGTGTCAGTGAACACAGAACTGCGGACGGTCGACGGCTCGGACTGGCGGGAATGGGACAGCTACGCGACTCGGCCCCTTTCCACCCGGTCAGTTCCCACTGCTTCCTTCCTTCGAGACGCTCAAAACGGTGGCGAGACCGTCCTCCCGCACGCTTTCCTCGCACGCTGGAGGCGTGTCTGTGAGGTAGACAGTAGGGACGAGCCCCGTTCGGGTTCTTCCAGTATACCTCTGGGGAGCGTGAGAGCTGTCGCCTGCACCGAACTCACGGAATGCCACCTGCCCTGAGTCCGTCCTTGTTCTGTCTTCTTGCCTCAACGGGCAAGACACCGCCACGAAGGCCTGTCCGCCGGAGCCCTTTTCTCTGAACGCGGAGCTCCCGATGGTCCCCGGCAAGGAAGGGCTTAGTCTAGGGCCCTCTGCGCAGCTCTTCTCGTTTTCCACCAGGTCCGTTCCAACTTCCCAAAGCTTCGAGCGTGTCCACACTGTGGCGAGTCCATCCTGAGCGACACGTCCCTCACACGTTTGAAGCGTTCCTGTGAGGTTGGACAGGAGGGACGACCACCGTTCGTGCTCTGCCGAAATACGTTCCGGGCGCCTGAGAGCTGTCAGCGGCGCGTATCTCACAGAGTCCAAACAGCCCATTTTCCGTCCCGGTTCTGTCTCGTTCCTCAACGGGGACGACACTGCCACGAATGGGTGTCTGCCTGCAGCTGTGTCAGTGAACACAGAACTGCGGACGGTCGACGGCTCGGACTGGCGGGAATGGGACAGCTACGCGACTCGGCCCCCTTTCCACCCGGTCAGTTCCCACTGCTTCCTTCCTTCGAGACGCTCAAAACGGTGGCGAGACCGTCCTCCCGCACGCTTTCCTCGCACGCTGGAGGCGTGTCTGTGAGGTAGACAGTAGGGACGAGCCCCGTTCGGGTTCTTCCAGTATACCTCTGGGGAGCGTGAGAGCTGTCGCCTGCACCGAACTCACGGAATGCCACCTGCCCTGAGTCCGTCCTTGTTCTGTCTTCTTGCCTCAACGGGCAAGACACCGCCACGAAGGCCTGTCCGCCGGAGCCCTTTTCTCTGAACGCGGAGCTCCCGATGGTCCCCGGCAAGGAAGGGCTTAGTCTAGGGCCCTCTGCGCAGCTCTTCTCGTTTTCCACCAGGTCCGTTCCAACTGCTTCCAAGCTTCGAGCGTGTCCACACTGTGGCGAGTCCATCCTGAGCGACACGTCCCTCACACGTTTGAAGCGTTCCTGTGAGGTTGACAGGAGGGACGACCACCGTTCGTGCTCTGCCGAAATACGTTCCGGGCGCCTGAGAGCTGTCAGCGGCGCGTATCTCACAGAGTCCAAACAGCCCATTTTCCGTCCCGGTTCTGTCTCGTTCCTCAACGGGGACGACACTGCCACGAATGGGTGTCTGCCTGCAGCTGTGTCAGTGAACACAGAACTGCGGACGGTCGACGGCTCGGACTGGCGGGAATGGGACAGCTACGCGACTCGGCCCCCTTTCCACCCGGTCAGTTCCCACTGCTTCCTTCCTTCGAGACGCTCAAAACGGTGGCGAGACCGTCCTCCCGCACGCTTTCCTCGCACGCTGGAGGCGTGTCTGTGAGGTAGACAGTAGGGACGAGCCCCGTTCGGGTTCTTCCAGTATACCTCTGGGGAGCGTGAGAGCTGTCGCCTGCACCGAACTCACGGAATGCCACCTGCCCTGAGTCCGTCCTTGTTCTGTCTTCTTGCCTCAACGGGCAAGACACCGCCACGAAGGCCTGTCCGCCGGAGCCCTTTTCTCTGAACGCGGAGCTCCCGATGGTCCCCGGCAAGGAAGGGCTTAGTCTAGGGCCCTCTGCGCAGCTCTTCTCGTTTTCCACCAGGTCCGTTCCAACTGCTTCCAAGCTTCGAGCGTGTCCACACTGTGGCGAGTCCATCCTGAGCGACACGTCCCTCACACGTTTGAAGCGTTCCTGTGAGGTTGACAGGAGGGACGACCACCGTTCGTGCTCTGCCGAAATACGTTCCGGGCGCCTGAGAGCTGTCAGCGGCGCGTATCTCACAGAGTCCAAACAGCCCATTTTCCGTCCCGGTTCTGTCTCGTTCCTCAACGGGGACGACACTGCCACGAATGGGTGTCTGCCTGCAGCTGTGTCAGTGAACACAGAACTGCGGACGGTCGACGGCTCGGACTGGCGGGAATGGGACAGCTACGCGACTCGGCCCCCTTTCCACCCGGTCAGTTCCCACTGCTTCCTTCCTTCGAGACGCTCAAAACGGTGGCGAGACCGTCCTCCCGCACGCTTTCCTCGCACGCTGGAGGCGTCTCTGTGAGGTAGACAGTAGGGACGAGCCCCGTTCGGGTTCTTCCAGTATACCTCTGGGGAGCGTGAGAGCTGTCGCCTGCACCGAACTCACGGAATGCCACCTGCCCTGAGTCCGTCCTTGTTCTGTCTTCTTGCCTCAACGGGCAAGACACCGCCACGAAGGCCTGTCCGCCGGAGCCCTTTTCTCTGAACGCGGAGCTCCCGATGGTCCCCGGCAAGGAAGGGCTTAGTCTAGGGCCCTCTGCGCAGCTCTTCTCGTTTTCCACCAGGTCCGTTCCAACTGCTTCCAAGCTTCGAGCGTGTCCACACTGTGGCGAGTCCATCCTGAGCGACACGTCCCTCACACGTTTGAAGCGTTCCTGTGAGGTTGACAGGAGGGACGACCACCGTTCGTGCTCTGCCGAAATACGTTCCGGGCGCCTGAGAGCTGTCAGCGGCGCGTATCTCACAGAGTCCAAACAGCCCATTTTCCGTCCCGGTTCTGTCTCGTTCCTCAACGGGGACGACACTGCCACGAATGGGTGTCTGCCTGCAGCTGTGTCAGTGAACACAGAACTGCGGACGGTCGACGGCTCGGACTGGCGGGAATGGGACAGCTACGCGACTCGGCCCCCTTTCCACCCGGTCAGTTCCCACTGCTTCCTTCCTTCGAGACGCTCAAAACGGTGGCGAGACCGTCCTCCCGCACGCTTTCCTCGCACGCTGGAGGCGTGTCTGTGAGGTAGACAGTAGGGACGAGCCCCGTTCGGGTTCTTCCAGTATACCTCTGGGGAGCGTGAGAGCTGTCGCCTGCACCGAACTCACGGAATGCCACCTGCCCTGAGTCCGTCCTTGTTCTGTCTTCTTGCCTCAACGGGCAAGACACCGCCACGAAGGCCTGTCCGCCGGAGCCCTTTTCTCTGAACGCGGAGCTCCCGATGGTCCCCGGCAAGGAAGGGCTTAGTCTAGGGCCCTCTGCGCAGCTCTTCTCGTTTTCCACCAGGTCCGTTCCAACTGCTTCCAAGCTTCGAGCGTGTCCACACTGTGGCGAGTCCATCCTGAGCGACACGTCCCTCACACGTTTGAAGCGTTCCTGTGAGGTTGACAGGAGGGACGACCACCGTTCGTGCTCTGCCGAAATACGTTCCGGGCGCCTGAGAGCTGTCAGCGGCGCGTATCTCACAGAGTCCAAACAGCCCATTTTCCGTCCCGGTTCTGTCTCGTTCCTCAACGGGGACGACACTGCCACGAATGGGTGTCTGCCTGCAGCTGTGTCAGTGAACACAGAACTGCGGACGGTCGACGGCTCGGACTGGCGGGAATGGGACAGCTACGCGACTCGGCCCCCTTTCCACCCGGTCAGTTCCCACTGCTTCCTTCCTTCGAGACGCTCAAAACGGTGGCGAGACCGTCCTCCCGCACGCTTTCCTCGCACGCTGGAGGCGTCTCTGTGAGGTAGACAGTAGGGACGAGCCCCGTTCGGGTTCTTCCAGTATACCTCTGGGGAGCGTGAGAGCTGTCGCCTGCACCGAACTCACGGAATGCCACCTGCCCTGAGTCCGTCCTTGTTCTGTCTTCTTGCCTCAACGGGCAAGACACCGCCACGAAGGCCTGTCCGCCGGAGCCCTTTTCTCTGAACGCGGAGCTCCCGATGGTCCCCGGCAAGGAAGGGCTTAGTCTAGGGCCCTCTGCGCAGCTCTTCTCGTTTTCCACCAGGTCCGTTCCAACTGCTTCCAAGCTTCGAGCGTGTCCACACTGTGGCGAGTCCATCCTGAGCGACACGTCCCTCACACGTTTGAAGCGTTCCTGTGAGGTTGACAGGAGGGACGACCACCGTTCGTGCTCTGCCGAAATACGTTCCGGGCGCCTGAGAGCTGTCAGCGGCGCGTATCTCACAGAGTCCAAACAGCCCATTTTCCGTCCCGGTTCTGTCTCGTTCCTCAACGGGGACGACACTGCCACGAATGGGTGTCTGCCTGCAGCTGTGTCAGTGAACACAGAACTGCGGACGGTCGACGGCTCGGACTGGCGGGAATGGGACAGCTACGCGACTCGGCCCCCTTTCCACCCGGTCAGTTCCCACTGCTTCCTTCCTTCGAGACGCTCAAAACGGTGGCGAGACCGTCCTCCCGCACGCTT
Source organism: Martes martes (assembly GCF_963455335.1). Lineage (NCBI taxonomy): Eukaryota > Metazoa > Chordata > Mammalia > Carnivora > Mustelidae > Martes > Martes martes. The sequence continues at coordinate 8,468 of NW_027666643.1, forward strand.
TCCTCGCACGCTGGAGGCGTCTCTGTGAGGTAGACAGTAGGGACGAGCCCCGTTCGGGTTCTTCCAGTATACCTCTGGGGAGCGTGAGAGCTGTCGCCTGCACCGAACTCACGGAATGCCACCTGCCCTGAGTCCGTCCTTGTTCTGTCTTCTTGCCTCAACGGGCAAGACACCGCCACGAAGGCCTGTCCGCCGGAGCCCTTTTCTCTGAACGCGGAGCTCCCGATGGTCCCCGGCAAGGAAGGGCTTAGTCTAGGGCCCTCTGCGCAGCTCTTCTCGTTTTCCACCAGGTCCGTTCCAACTGCTTCCAAGCTTCGAGCGTGTCCACACTGTGGCGAGTCCATCCTGAGCGACACGTCCCTCACACGTTTGAAGCGTTCCTGTGAGGTTGACAGGAGGGACGACCACCGTTCGTGCTCTGCCGAAATACGTTCCGGGCGCCTGAGAGCTGTCAGCGGCGCGTATCTCACAGAGTCCAAACAGCCCATTTTCCGTCCCGGTTCTGTCTCGTTCCTCAACGGGGACGACACTGCCACGACTGGGTGTCTGCCTGCAGCTGTGTCAGTGAACACAGAACTGCGGACGGTCGACGGCTCGGACTGGCGGGAATGGGACAGCTACGCGACTCGGCCCCCTTTCCACCCGGTCAGTTCCCACTGCTTCCTTCCTTCGAGACGCTCAAAACGGTGGCGAGACCGTCCTCCCGCACGCTTTCCTCGCACGCTGGAGGCGTGTCTGTGAGGTAGACAGTAGGGACGAGCCCCGTTCGGGTTCTTCCAGTATACCTCTGGGGAGCGTGAGAGCTGTCGCCTGCACCGAACTCACGGAATGCCACCTGCCCTGAGTCCGTCCTTGTTCTGTCTTCTTGCCTCAACGGGCAAGACACCGCCACGAAGGCCTGTCCGCCGGAGCCCTTTTCTCTGAACGCGGAGCTCCCGATGGTCCCCGGCAAGGAAGGGCTTAGTCTAGGGCCCTCTGCGCAGCTCTTCTCGTTTTCCACCAGGTCCGTTCCAACTGCTTCCAAGCTTCGAGCGTGTCCACACTGTGGCGAGTCCATCCTGAGCGACACGTCCCTCACACGTTTGAAGCGTTCCTGTGAGGTTGACAGGAGGGACGACCACCGTTCGTGCTCTGCCGAAATACGTTCCGGGCGCCTGAGAGCTGTCAGCGGCGCGTATCTCACAGAGTCCAAACAGCCCATTTTCCGTCCCGGTTCTGTCTCGTTCCTCAACGGGGACGACACTGCCACGAATGGGTGTCTGCCTGCAGCTGTGTCAGTGAACACAGAACTGCGGACGGTCGACGGCTCGGACTGGCGGGAATGGGACAGCTACGCGACTCGGCCCCCTTTCCACCCGGTCAGTTCCCACTGCTTCCTTCCTTCGAGACGCTCAAAACGGTGGCGAGACCGTCCTCCCGCACGCTTTCCTCGCACGCTGGAGGCGTGTCTGTGAGGTAGACAGTAGGGACGAGCCCCGTTCGGGTTCTTCCAGTATACCTCTGGGGAGCGTGAGAGCTGTCGCCTGCACCGAACTCACGGAATGCCACCTGCCCTGAGTCCGTCCTTGTTCTGTCTTCTTGCCTCAACGGGCAAGACACCGCCACGAAGGCCTGTCCGCCGGAGCCCTTTTCTCTGAACGCGGAGCTCCCGATGGTCCCCGGCAAGGAAGGGCTTAGTCTAGGGCCCTCTGCGCAGCTCTTCTCGTTTTCCACCAGGTCCGTTCCAACTGCTTCCAAGCTTCGAGCGTGTCCACACTGTGGCGAGTCCATCCTGAGCGACACGTCCCTCACACGTTTGAAGCGTTCCTGTGAGGTTGACAGGAGGGACGACCACCGTTCGTGCTCTGCCGAAATACGTTCCGGGCGCCTGAGAGCTGTCAGCGGCGCGTATCTCACAGAGTCCAAACAGCCCATTTTCCGTCCCGGTTCTGTCTCGTTCCTCAACGGGGACGACACTGCCACGAATGGGTGTCTGCCTGCAGCTGTGTCAGTGAACACAGAACTGCGGACGGTCGACGGCTCGGACTGGCGGGAATGGGACAGCTACGCGACTCGGCCCCCTTTCCACCCGGTCAGTTCCCACTGCTTCCTTCCTTCGAGACGCTCAAAACGGTGGCGAGACCGTCCTCCCGCACGCTTTCCTCGCACGCTGGAGGCGTCTCTGTGAGGTAGACAGTAGGGACGAGCCCCGTTCGGGTTCTTCCAGTATACCTCTGGGGAGCGTGAGAGCTGTCGCCTGCACCGAACTCACGGAATGCCACCTGCCCTGAGTCCGTCCTTGTTCTGTCTTCTTGCCTCAACGGGCAAGACACCGCCACGAAGGCCTGTCCGCCGGAGCCCTTTTCTCTGAACGCGGAGCTCCCGATGGTCCCCGGCAAGGAAGGGCTTAGTCTAGGGCCCTCTGCGCAGCTCTTCTCGTTTTCCACCAGGTCCGTTCCAACTGCTTCCAAGCTTCGAGCGTGTCCACACTGTGGCGAGTCCATCCTGAGCGACACGTCCCTCACACGTTTGAAGCGTTCCTGTGAGGTTGACAGGAGGGACGACCACCGTTCGTGCTCTGCCGAAATACGTTCCGGGCGCCTGAGAGCTGTCAGCGGCGCGTATCTCACAGAGTCCAAACAGCCCATTTTCCGTCCCGGTTCTGTCTCGTTCCTCAACGGGGACGACACTGCCACGAATGGGTGTCTGCCTGCAGCTGTGTCAGTGAACACAGAACTGCGGACGGTCGACGGCTCGGACTGGCGGGAATGGGACAGCTACGCGACTCGGCCCCCTTTCCACCCGGTCAGTTCCCACTGCTTCCTTCCTTCGAGACGCTCAAAACGGTGGCGAGACCGTCCTCCCGCACGCTTTCCTCGCACGCTGGAGGCGTCTCTGTGAGGTAGACAGTAGGGACGAGCCCCGTTCGGGTTCTTCCAGTATACCTCTGGGGAGCGTGAGAGCTGTCGCCTGCACCGAACTCACGGAATGCCACCTGCCCTGAGTCCGTCCTTGTTCTGTCTTCTTGCCTCAACGGGCAAGACACCGCCACGAAGGCCTGTCCGCCGGAGCCCTTTTCTCTGAACGCGGAGCTCCCGATGGTCCCCGGCAAGGAAGGGCTTAGTCTAGGGCCCTCTGCGCAGCTCTTCTCGTTTTCCACCAGGTCCGTTCCAACTGCTTCCAAGCTTCGAGCGTGTCCACACTGTGGCGAGTCCATCCTGAGCGACACGTCCCTCACACGTTTGAAGCGTTCCTGTGAGGTTGACAGGAGGGACGACCACCGTTCGTGCTCTGCCGAAATACGTTCCGGGCGCCTGAGAGCTGTCAGCGGCGCGTATCTCACAGAGTCCAAACAGCCCATTTTCCGTCCCGGTTCTGTCTCGTTCCTCAACGGGGACGACACTGCCACGAATGGGTGTCTGCCTGCAGCTGTGTCAGTGAACACAGAACTGCGGACGGTCGACGGCTCGGACTGGCGGGAATGGGACAGCTACGCGACTCGGCCCCCTTTCCACCCGGTCAGTTCCCACTGCTTCCTTCCTTCGAGACGCTCAAAACGGTGGCGAGACCGTCCTCCCGCACGCTTTCCTCGCACGCTGGAGGCGTCTCTGTGAGGTAGACAGTAGGGACGAGCCCCGTTCGGGTTCTTCCAGTATACCTCTGGGGAGCGTGAGAGCTGTCGCCTGCACCGAACTCACGGAATGCCACCTGCCCTGAGTCCGTCCTTGTTCTGTCTTCTTGCCTCAACGGGCAAGACACCGCCACGAAGGCCTGTCCGCCGGAGCCCTTTTCTCTGAACGCGGAGCTCCCGATGGTCCCCGGCAAGGAAGGGCTTAGTCTAGGGCCCTCTGCGCAGCTCTTCTCGTTTTCCACCAGGTCCGTTCCAACTGCTTCCAAGCTTCGAGCGTGTCCACACTGTGGCGAGTCCATCCTGAGCGACACGTCCCTCACACGTTTGAAGCGTTCCTGTGAGGTTGACAGGAGGGACGACCACCGTTCGTGCTCTGCCGAAATACGTTCCGGGCGCCTGAGAGCTGTCAGCGGCGCGTATCTCACAGAGTCCAAACAGCCCATTTTCCGTCCCGGTTCTGTCTCGTTCCTCAACGGGGACGACACTGCCACGAATGGGTGTCTGCCTGCAGCTGTGTCAGTGAACACAGAACTGCGGACGGTCGACGGCTCGGACTGGCGGGAATGGGACAGCTACGCGACTCGGCCCCCTTTCCACCCGGTCAGTTCCCACTGCTTCCTTCCTTCGAGACGCTCAAAACGGTGGCGAGACCGTCCTCCCGCACGCTTTCCTCGCACGCTGGAGGCGTCTCTGTGAGGTAGACAGTAGGGACGAGCCCCGTTCGGGTTCTTCCAGTATACCTCTGGGGAGCGTGAGAGCTGTCGCCTGCACCGAACTCACGGAATGCCACCTGCCCTGAGTCCGTCCTTGTTCTGTCTTCTTGCCTCAACGGGCAAGACACCGCCACGAAGGCCTGTCCGCCGGAGCCCTTTTCTCTGAACGCGGAGCTCCCGATGGTCCCCGGCAAGGAAGGGCTTAGTCTAGGGCCCTCTGCGCAGCTCTTCTCGTTTTCCACCAGGTCCGTTCCAACTGCTTCCAAGCTTCGAGCGTGTCCACACTGTGG
>NW_027666642.1:0-7500 GCF_963455335.1 Martes martes
CGTGTGTCTTCCTGACTGAGAGAAGCCAATCAGAAGAGGTGAACCTACCTCACGGTTCCAACTCAATGTGACATGCTGAAGGAGGCCAAACTATGGAGAGGGTCACGAGATCAGTAGGCTGGAGAGCAGGGTAGGAACTGTAGCAGACAGCGCCATGGAGGGACAGGTGTGTAGAGAGGGTTTCTCCCCCTCTTTGACCAGGTTTTGCTTCAAAGGAGTGCCCCCAAAATTGTAACCAAAGGAGGCAGTATGCTTCCTGAAAACTCTCAAAAATCTCAAGGAAAAGTACTGCAAGCAGCAGGAATAGCTATTGGTCAGTCTCTAAAGGAAAGGGTGGAGAGATTCAACCAGTTGGCCTGAAAGTTGGCGATAAATGTCTTCTCCCAGAATATGGAGGCATCGGAGTAGTTCTAGATGACGTGGAGTATTTTCTTACTTAGAGACGGTGACATTCTGAGAAAATACATAGACTGAAATAAATCATTATTGAAATGGCATCCCGTGAAACTACTCAGTCCACTGAAGTTGTGAAATCTTGCCTCGTGTTAGTAATTTCCATGTCTGTCTTTCATAATAAACTAATGAGATCCAAACTGATGATAAGGAAGGTAAGAAGGCAGGCAGGCAGGCAGGCAGGCAGGCAGGCAGGAAGGAAAAAGGGGAAACAAAGATCTGTCAGCTGCCAGGGGTTTTGGTGGGGGTGGAGGGTGTGTGTGTTGGGGGGGGCGGTGTGGAGGGCGCGGGTGGGTGGGTAGGGTGACTAGGCAGAGCACAGAGGATTTTTAAGGCGGTGGAACTATTCAGAGTGCTGCTATGGTGGTAAGATACCTTTGTCGAAACCCAGAGAACGGGGGGGGGGGGGGGGGGGGCCGCCTGGATGGCTCAGTGAGTCAAGTCTCTGCCTTCGGCTCCGGTCATGATCTCCGGGTCCTGGAATCGAGCCCCGCATCGGGCTCTCTGCTTGGCGGGGAGCCTGCCCCCCGCCCCCGGCCTACCTATGATCCGTCTGTCTCTCTCTCTGTGAAATAAATAAATAAAATCGTTATAAAAAGGAAAACTAAACCCCAGAGAATGGACAACGCCAAGAGTGAATGCTCGTGTAAACTCTGGGCTCTTGAGTGGCTGATGATGACGCCTCAGTGTGGATTCATCCACTGTAAGCGATACACCAGCTTTGCCACGGATGGTCGGATGGTCGATAGGCTTGTGGGGGAGTGGGAAGCTCTCAGGGAGCGGGCCTGTGCCTCTGAGTGTTGGGGGGGCGGAGCAGGGGCCAGTGAGCAGTGAGCGATGGCAGAGCAGGCGTCCTGTGGGTACTGCCCGTACTCTCCAGTGAATTTGGCTGTGAACCCCAAATCGCTCAAAATAAGTAAATAAGTAAGTAAGTTAATAAATACAAACAAAGCCCCATTAAGCGCGCGCGCGCACACACACACACACACACGCACACACACGCACACGCACGAAGGAACAAGCGCAAAAACAGACAGACAGACAGGCAGAGCGGATGTGGAGCTGCCCGGGAAATGGTCAAGAAAGAATTGCAGAGATGTGTTTGGTGCAAAAAGGTGCTTTTATTACAGCACGGGGCCAGGACCTCTGGGCAGAAAGAGCCGTGCTGGGATTGTGAGGGGTAACTGGTGATACGGTTTCCAGTCAGTGGGGGTTAGGGATAAGGTAAGTCTCGAAGGAATGTGTGTATGCTGCGAGCAGGGTCTCCGAGACCTTGCAGGGCTACCCACTGTCAAGGTGAGGGGAGTCCCTCTTGTTTTAGCAAAGCATTAGTCATGAGACCCTTTAGATGTGTGTCTGTGGACCAGGTGTTGGAAGGGGGATGTTAGCATATCGTGGGCATTTGTGGCTATCGGAGTGAAGTGACACTGACTAGAGCAAATCCTCATGGGTAAAACACTGAACAAAATCCTTGAGGGAGTTGTAGGGGTGTTACACCCTGTAGGTGTGTCAGGGATTCATCAGCGGGTTACAAGTGGTCAGGAGACCTTGCTGTCGCCTCATTTCTCTTGCCTTGGCTCTCTTCATCTGGTCTGAGCGACATTCCAGGTGGACATTCTCACCACTGGGGTTGGGGTGGGGGTGGGTGGTGGGTGGTGGTGGGTGGTGGTGTTGGGTAGTGGTGGTGGACACACATTCTCCTCTACCTGCTTAGGGTCTGTGGCTGGGCCTAGGATGGCGACCGACAGAAGAGCTTCCCTGGAGAAGGGCATCCAACTGTGGGTAGGTGTTTGCCTGCACAGGGGCGCCTTCACAAGGACCTAAAGACAGGGACTCGAGGGGCGCCTGGGTGGCTCGGTGGGTTGGGCCTCCGCCTTCCACTCAGGTCATGATCTCCGGGTCCTGGGATCGAGCCCTACATCGGGCTCTCTGCTCGATGGGGAGCTTGCTCCCCCACCCCCCTGCCTACTTGTGATCTCTGTCTCTCAAATAAGTAAATAAAATAAAATCTTAAAAAAAAAAAAAAAAAAGAAAGAAAAGAAAGACAAGACAAGACAAGACAAGACAAGACAAGACAAGACAAGACAAGACGGGGACTGGATCCACTCGTGAAGAACGGACAAGACAAAGGGGTTTGGGCAAGGGGCAGGCAGGCCGTGGCAAAGACAGCCCCGGGAAGGCGGGGGTGGGGGTGGGGTGGGGTGGGGGTGGGGGCTGGGTGAAGAAGTTTCATGGACGCGGACGGCTCAGACCCTAATTCTCCGGCTCCCCTCTCCTGTCTCTGGTGATGGAGGAGGCCTTTCTGCTTCCTGGTTCCAGGGAAGGTACCTTTCGGGAGTTGGCTCTCTTGGTCTCGCGAAGACCAGAAGGGTCGGCATATCCTTCTTGTAGCTGCTGTGTCTTCAAGGAGTTGAATTTGAGAAAACCGACGTGCCACAGTGGGCACCTTTTCGGGGTGACAGTTTCTGGTTTCCTTCAGGGCAGTGTGGGTAAGTGGCTCACGGGTCCTTGTTCCTCGGGAACCCCTCTCCCCATCCCTGGTCCCGCCATTGCTGGCTCCTTTCTTTCCGGCCCTTCCCGAGGCTCCTCCACAGCGGCAGTGTGCCTGGGCATAGGCTCCTTGGCCTGGGTGTTAAAAAGAAAATCGGAAGTTTCCTTGCCGTTCGACCCTGGGCCCTGCAGAGTTTGTCGTTGCTACGGTTCTTCTGTATTTTTAATCGCCTCAGGGATGATCAGGGATGGACTCCCTGCCTCTCAACCCCAGACTTCATGTCCATTTGGAATTAGACATAAAACTGCCTCACTGGTTTTCTGAGTCGGTGGCCTTGTTGTAGACACGACCTGCTCAAAGGGACCTGACCCTAAAAGTCTTGGTTTTCTTCCTTGCCTTTGGCCCTGCGGCAGACTTCCCAATCTGAATGGATTGTACCCTGGTTCCCCTAGTGACCCTGATCCAACCTCTGGGAGCGTTTCCTCGTTTTGTTTCTCTCTGAGCAACACCCTCCACCCCCCACCTCCCACTCCCGGCTGATCGGCTGATCCCCCAGGCCTCTCTGTGTCCTTTGCCCTTGGGTCCTCTTCAGAGGGTGTTTCGCAGAGCCTAGGTTTTTAACTTTGGTGACTTCCATCCAACCCCTCCGTTTCTTTTTTATGGGTTGCGTCTCTGGTGTCCAGTCTTAACCCCTCTTTGCCTGGCCCTAGATCCCCACCTTTCCCCCTAGAATCACCCCCCCAACACACACACACACACACACACACACACACACACACACACACACACACACACACACATACACACACGTGTGTTCCAGTGTTCTGTTTCCCATGGGAGTGTGAGATCCGTTTGGAGTTCACATTTGTAGGAGGGGTGAGGTCTGGCTGTTTGGATGGAAGCTTTCTTCTTCCTTTTTTTTTTTTTTCCCCCCTACTTAAAAAAGAATTTTGGTGATGGTGGTAGGGAGGGAGGGAGGGAGGGAGGGAGGGCGGGCGGGCGGGCGGGCGGGCGAAGGAGCGAGGGAGTGAAGGATCCGGAAGGAGGGTCAGAGAGAGGGAGGTGAGAAGGAGAGTCTCTGCTGAGTAGGGAGCCCCGATGGATGCGGGGCTCGATCCCAGGACCCCGAGATCATGACCCGAGGTGAAGGCAGAGAGTTTCACCGACCGAGCCACTCAGGCGCCCCAGTTTTCTTGTTTCTTTGTCTGCCTGCCTGCTTGCCTGCGTGTTGGGTCTGTGGATGTATGATGACTGACTGTCCTCTGATTTCGTGGGGAGGTGGGCCATGTTTCTTCCTTTGAATGGCCTTTGCGCATCGGTGGAACTTCTGTTGGGCTTGGGCATATCTGTTTGGGTTTCTGTTCCGTTCCACCGATTCATCGATCGACCGACCATGTCTGTTTGTCTGCCAACATCACAGGGTCTCCATGGCCTCTACAAAAAAAAGCATTCTACCAGGGGCGACTTTATTTCCGATTTTTGTTTTGTTTTCCTTTGTTGTGTTTGACATCGCCATAGCGATTCAAATTTCTTTTGCCTGTCAGCTCTGTACACCCACCCAGTGTGGCCCTGGAACTCAGGACCCCCACAGATCAAGATTCGCCTTCCTTGGGGGTCTGCCGGAATGAGCCAGCAAGGTGCCCTGAAAGACGTGTACTTGAAACACAGGTGTGAAGTCCGCACCCATGAACTTTGCACTGGGAAACCTTATTTGGATCGTCGCACTCTTGGGGAAATACTGGTGAAAGAACGTCGTGTAGCCAACTACGGAGGAACTGACTTGGAAGGAAAACCTTCTTTTCCAGTTTCTGCGGTTTGGTCAATTCTCTCGACTCAATAGGTGTCCAGCCTTCAGAGTCACATTATTTGCTTGATTTCTCTCTTGTCTGCGTTTCCTCATTTACTTTTATAGTGAGTGCTCAGGATTGACGGTTGACAGAGAACAGTTTTCATCCTGGGGTGTGTGTGTGTGTGTGTGTGTGTGTGTGTGTGTGTGTGCGCGCGCGCGCAGCGCGCGCGCGCGCTATAGAGAGAGAGAGAGAGAGAGAGGGAGGGAGGGAGAGAGAGAGAGGTGGGGGGGCACGGCGGGGGTGAGATGGGTAGGGATGTTGCAAAGTGGGATCAGGGATTCACAGAGGTGAGAAGGCGGCAAAGAGAAAGGCTTGGAAAGGAAGCCATGAAAAGCCCATGTTCAAATGGTGAAGTTTCATGGGAGAAGAGTTATCTTTATTCAAAGGAATTCTTGCTGGACAGTTGCTTCTGCCCTCTCCGCTGGGGGGATAGGAGGGCGAAGTTTTTGAAAGGTTCCTCCTGGGCTTTTGTAAAGCACAAAGGAGCCAGAGCACCTAGACGGGATGCTGCTGCTCTGTTGCCCTCTAGTGTCCTCTTCCCCCTGCCACTGCTGTTTCTGTTTTCCTCTGACCCCACTTCCTGCCCAGGGGTGTTTATCTTGGATAGATAATGCTGCTGCTGCTGCTGCTGCTGCTGCTGCTGCTGCTGCTGCTGCTGCTGCTGCTGCTGCTGCTGCTGCTGCGTGTGTGTGTGTCCCGTGGCGAGTTGGGGCGCCCCCCCCTTCCGGCGTCAAGGGCCAGGACACGTTTCCCAAGTCTCCTCTGGGCTGCTGGAGTCGCGCCGTGCCCGCCGGGAGCTCCCCAGGCTGATGCCCCGGGGCCGCCCGCCCCTCCGAAGTGGGCCCGGACGAGATCGGGCGGCCTGGCGGCGGGCCTCGCGACTTCACGGCCCTGGGATCCGGATCTGCCTCGGTGTCTTTCGCGGCGGTTGTCTGGCGCCACCTGGCGGCCGCTTTTATATAGCGTCTCCCCGCCGGAGCGTGGGCGATGTCGGCAAGGGGTGGCATTTGGCCGCTGTCCCCGAGCTGCAGTTCCGGGAGGCCGGCGACAGTAGAGCGATCGTCCCCGCTGTCTCTGGGGCGTCGGCGCGCGAGCGGCTCGCGGGAGATTGAACCCCCAGGTATATGGGGAGCAGCGGCGCCGCCGCCGCCTCCTCCTCCTCCTCTTCCTGGCTCTCGCGGAGGGGTGTTGGGTGTCGCCTGGAGGGGTCGACCAGCACCCGCCGGTCCCCCCTCCTCCGCCCGCGCGGGAATGGGAGAGGGTGTGCGTGTGCGTGCGGCGCGAGGACGCCTTTCGGCCTGTGGCTCTGGTCGGTCGTCGGGCCTTCCGTGTCCCGTGGGTCCCGTGTCACACTCGGGCGGTTGGGGACCGGCCTGAGCCTCGCGGGGAAGCCCGTGGATGGCGCGAGGGGTCCGTCCGCGGGCACGCGTGGGGTCCTGGTTGTCGCCCCCGATTTTCTCACCAAGTTTTCCGAGGCCCACTGCGTAGGTGGGGACCAGACCAGGCCGGATCGGGCGGGATCGGACCGGATCGGACCGGATTGGATGGGCTCTGACCGGGCGGTGCCGGGCCGCGATGTCCGTGGAGGTCCGGCCGTCGGGGGGGCGCCTCCGCGGGTCCGCCCCCTCTCCCAGTCCCAGCCGGGAGTCGGCGACCGTTCTGGGGCGGTCCTGAGGCCCGGGGCCCGGGGCCCGGGGCGAGGGAGGAGGAGGAGGCCGCGAGCGCCGGCAGGTCCCTCTGCAGAACTTGATTTTTCTAAGTCCCGACCTGGGGACGACAGGCGGACCAGGGGAGGAGCTACCCGGCCCGGCCTGCTCCACCTCCCTCGAGTCCGCTGTCCGACCCAGCTGCCCGCTCCCCCCACGCTCCTGAGGGTCGACCAGATGGCCCTGGGGGTTCCGTGGGGCGCCCCCCCCCCCTTTGCAGGGTCATGGAGCGGTGTTTGGGGCCAGTGGCCGGGCCACGGTCCCACGAGGTCCCGGGGACCTGTGGCTAGGCCCCGCCAGATGGCGTGGCTATTTTGTCCCCTGAAAGGAGCACTTTTTGTTGCCAGGTAGGTGCTGACACGCTGTTTGAGTGACTCGCCTTAGAGATGTGGGCCTCTGGGGTGCGTGCGGGGCTCCGGGCTTGGCCGGTGCCAAATCCGGCTTGGCCCTCGCTCGTTTGAGCTGTCTGCGTGGGCCTGTGCGCCGGCTCTTGTGCCCCCAGGTGGCCCGGGCTGTGGTGCCACCTCTGGTCTCCAGCACCCGAGGGAGGTGTGGGCAGGTGGCGTGGGTCCTTTACCCCGTGCACTCCACGCTGTGGGCACCCGGCTGTGGCTGTGGTTAACCCCCCCGTTCCATTCCACAAGGCTCTGTGCCACGTGTCAGGCGTTCTCCCTGGGTTGCCCGGCTGCTCTTGCCCTGGGTTCGAGGGGTGCTGGTGAGGCCGAAAGCAGGTCCCTCTGGTCGGTGTCCTCGCCGGGCGTTTCCCCCCCTCAGGGCCTCCTTGGGCACGTTTCTTGCTGATCGATGTGGTGATGTCGTGTTCTCCTGGGCCGGGCCTAAGCCGCGTCGGACGAGGGACGGACATTCATGACGAATGGGACCGCTCCTCTCGCTCTGCCCGCGGGTCCCTCGCTCCTCCTCCGTCTGCCACCCGCTGTCGTGGGGGGTGTGGGGGAGGGTGCGGGGGGTGTGGGCTCCGGCCCGACTCCACTTTCCCATG
>NW_027666642.1:12500-15000 GCF_963455335.1 Martes martes
CCGGTCCTTCCCGGTCGCCGCGCCCGCACGGTGCCCTCGGCGCGTCTCGGGACGCGCGGCGCGGCGGCGGGCCCCCGTGGCGCCTTCCGGCGGTGGTTCGGGTCCGCCCCCCCACCCCCGGGGGGCCTCAGAGCCTCGGCTCACGCGGGGCGCCCGCCGGCCGCTGCCGCCCCCCGCCGCCCGCCCTGGACGGTTCTCTCTCGCTCCGTCGGACGTCCGCTCCGACCCTGCCGTTCCCCGCTCCGTGTCTCTCTCCTCCGGCCCACCCCCCCCCCCGCCCAGGCCTCGGGGCCCGGGTTCGGCTCCTCGCCTTCCCCGCCCTTGCTCTCTCCCACCGCCTCACGCGCCCTGCCTGCCCGTGCCCCCGCTTCCCGCTGCAGCCCCTCGCCCTCTGTGGCGAGAGGGGCCTGGGTTCGCGGGTGTGGGGAGGGACGCGGGTGTGGGTAAAAGAGAGCTTTGGGGTGCTTGGGAAGGGAGAGGGGTCCGTCCCGCCCCGGCGGCTCTGGCGTGGGGTGGGGGGGAAGGGATGGGGAAGAGGGCGGCGTCGGGTGTCGGCGTAGGGGGCTGGTGGCGGCGCCCGGCGGGGCGGGGGGGCCTCCTCCGTCCCGGGCGGGCAGCGTCGGGGTTTCCGTGCCCCGCGGGGTTGGCCGCGGACGGGATCGGCGTCGAGGCGGGGTGGCGTGTGGCCTCGTGTCCCCCTCCTGCCTCGCCTGTCCCCCACCCCCTGTCCAGGTACCTAGCGCGTCCCGGCGCGGAGGTTTAAAGACCCTTTGGGGGTCGCCCGTCCGCCTCGGGTCGGGGCGGTCGGGCCCGTGGGGAGGAGGGTTCCCTTCTCCCCCAGACTCCGCCGCCCACCCCACTCCCCCGGGGCCGGGGTTGCTGCGCCACGCCACGGCCTCTGCGCGGCCGTCGGGAGGGGGCTACCCCGGCGGCCCGGTTGGGCCGTGCGTGTGCGTGTGCCCCGTGTCCCTCGGTGTGTGGGGGGGGGCAGGTGGGAACCCCCTGGGCGCCTGTGGGGTTGTCCGAGCTTCGCCCCTCGCGTGGGGGGCGGTGGCCGGATGCCCCGTTGTCCAACCTTTCCGACCTTCTCGGAGTCTGGTCTCGCTTGTCTCTGACTGGCCGGCCGGAGGCACCCCTTCGGGGGAAATGTGCTGTGCCAGGGGGGGGCGCCCCTCCGGGGGTTGGCCCCCTTAACGATCAAAACTCGTACGACTCTTAGCGGTGGATCACTCGGCTCGTGCGTCGATGAAGAACGCAGCTAGCTGCGAGAATTAATGTGAATTGCAGGACACATTGATCATCGACACTTCGAACGCACTTGCGGCCCCGGGTTCCTCCCGGGGCTACGCCTGTCTGAGCGTCGCTTAACGATCAATCGCTCCCCCCGGGGTCTGTCGCCCTGGGGGGGTGGCGCGGCTGGGGGTTTGCCTCGCAGGGCCCGGGTCTGCCGGTGCCCTCCGTCCCCCTAAGTGCAGACACGGTGGCCTCCTCCGCCCCGCGCCCCTGGTCTCCCCGCCGCCCGCGGCCCCCGCCCCCGCCCGCCCCCGCCCCCGCCTCGCCCCGCCGGGTCCGCCCGGCGGTGGCGCGTGTGGGACGTGGGGGGGAGGGGGGAGGAGGCCTGCGTGTGTGGGGGGTGGTTGGCCGGTGCCGGGGCGGGGGGGGGCTGCCCCGCCCGCGAGAAAGGGAGAGAGGAGAGCTCGCGCTGAGGGCCGTGGCCGCCGCGGTTCCTCTGGGGGGAGATCCCTCGCGCCGCACGCGGTCTTGGGGTCGCCCGGGTCGTGCGTTGGGGCGGGTCGCGGTCCCGTGCCGCTCGCCCGGTGGTGGTCCGTCGTGGGGGAGGGCCCGGATCCGGAACGCCGTCGGTCTCGCCGCCGTGCCCCCGGCGGCGAGCCGCGGTCGTCCCGGCCGGGGCCCCCTCCGCGGGCCGCCGCCTCGCGTCCGGGGTCCGCGCCCGCCCCTCGCTCCCCGCCGGCGATCCCGGCCTTCGCCCTGTCGGGGCGGCTCGCGCCGAGGCCGAGTCGCGCGCGGGGCCGCGCCCCGGGGACGCGTGCCCCGGCGGTGGCCCGCGGGACGCCGCGGCGCCGTCCGCCGCTGCGCGCTTTCCCCCGGGTTGCGGCCGCGCCGCGCTGCGTGCCCCGAGCCCGCGGTGGGTCGGGGGTCGACGGGGTGTCGTCGTCCAGGGAGCACAGGCGCGCCGCGCCGTCCGTCGCCCGGCCCCGCAGCCGTGCGGCGGTTGCGCGCGGGGGGTGCTTCGGTGAAGGAGGGAGGAGAGGCAGCCCCGGCGGCGGTGCCCGTGGGCGGTGGCGGTGGGGCTCTGGTGGTGGGGGTTGGGCGAGGGCCGGCGGTCGGGGGCGACCGCCGTGCCCCGCCGCCCCCCCCCCACCACCCCGCCCGCCGCCCCGGCTTCGTCCCGGTGCTCTCTCCACCCCCCCCAACCCTTGCCTCCCCGCGCGCAGTGCGCGTGCCGCGCTCAGCCCGCTGCCCTGGCGGTTTACCCCCG
>NW_027666642.1:22500-23637 GCF_963455335.1 Martes martes
CCCACAGACTTCTGTCCACTCTCAGAGGTGATTAGTCGGGGCAACGCACACAAGCTCTCAGAACGCTACGCATGCCCAGTATCATACAGGTCCACTCCCTGCCCCCCTCCCCCCCCCCGTTTTGAATGTCTGCGTGGACCCACAGAGTGGAGGGATGGGCGCGTACGCGCACACGCAGGCACGCACACGCAGGCACGCACGGATGGCGGGCGAGGGAGCGAGGGAGGGAGCGAGGGAGGGAGCGAGGGAGCGAGGGAGCGAGGGAGCGAGGGAGCGAGGGGGCGAGGGAGCGAGGGGGCGAGGGAGCGAGGGAGCGAGCGAGGGAGGGAGGGAGGGAGCGAGCGAGGGAGGGAGGGAGCGAGCGAGCGAGCGAGGGAGGGAGGGATAGGCCGACCACCCGCCCCCGTTCTCCAACCACCCGCCCTGTTCACCTCCCTCCCTCCCAAGGGACCTCCCTACTTACCCCTCTCCCTCCCTCCCTCCCTCCGTCTGCCTACACTTTTCCCTCACGTTTTCAAAGTGGAGATAACATTCGCACTCCATAATTCACATGCTCCAAAGTACACAGTTCCGTAGCCTTTTTTTTCCTCAGGTTACTCACAAAGATGCGCAACCCTCGCCACCATTTCCAGAAGGTTTCCATCCCTTACGAAAAGAAACACCCCTACCACACCCTGCCCCCTTGCCATCCGCGCCTCCCCCTCCCCTCACCCTGACTCTCTTTGCCGGTCTCCCCCAACAGCCTCCGATACCCCCTCCGTCCCGCCTAGGATTGGGGTATTTCCCGTCTAGGATTGGGGTATTACGGCTGCCTTCTTCCTACCCCTGGAATCCCAAGGCATTATGCCACCCCTGGCTCTCTGGTTCCTTTTTCTCAGCGTCATGTTTTTGGGGCCCACCCAATTGTTTCCATGGATCGGCGCTCTGCTCCTTTGTACGGCGACATCGTTCTCCACGATGAGCTTATGAAGATGAGTGGAACGACGAAATGATGTTCGCGTGCCACCGAGTCCCCCGACCCTTTCTCTTAAAACTTTAAGTGGTACTAAAACAGTACCATCTCTGAGGACAGAAGTCCTAGCATCGTCAGCAGACACTGTGGAAAGGTGTTTTACACTGTCTCGCGGGGCTGCTTTC
>NW_027666641.1:0-86122 GCF_963455335.1 Martes martes
GAAGTCATTCTTGACAGTCTATATAAACTAGCAACATCGGCTCTATCCCCTGCTTCTGATTTATTTTTCTTCATAGCATTTCCTGGCACAGTATATAGTTTCTTATATGTTTATATGTCTGCGTCCTCTCACTAGACTGAAAGCTCCAAAGAAACTGTTATTTGTTCCCAACACAGCAATGTCTGGCAAATAGGTGCTCAATAAATACTCCCCCCACCTTTGTATGAATGAATAAATGAAAGAAAAGGTTGGGTATACCTTCCAAATAGTCCACAGCAGCATGATGAGCACTTGCCATCTCTTTACTTGCAGCATTCTCAAAACGTTCTTGAAAGGAGGGTCTGTGTCATTTCTCTGAATCTTCAATACCTAGCATAGTAGGCACTCATTAATACTTAATGGAAAATGCAGGATTTTAGTCTGTTGAGCAAATGATACCCCAAATAACATCCACTGGCAAATTAGTAATAACCATGCTTTGAATGCCTACGCTACATTTACAGTTTATTTTATAGCTCATACTTAGCTGTGGTATTTTTAAAAAAGTTAAATTTGCTCACCTGTATCTGAAGATATGTACATTTTAACTAGAAAATGGCAATACCCTAATTAAATGTTAGCAAATCTAAAATATGTCTAAAATGTGGAAGAGGCCAGAGGCAAGTGACAATGTGTTTAAGTCTGATTCCTTCATCGGTCTCCGTCGAGCAGAGCATGACTTTCCCGTTGGTGAATACGAGTTGCTGCCACACTAACACTAGCAGCTAACATGCACCGAGTTCTCTCTAGGTGCCAGGCACTATGACCCGCACAGCCATCCCCCGCAACCCTATGAGGTAGCTAACTCTACCAAGTCCATTTCGAGATAGGAAACTGAGGGACAAAAAGGCTAAGAGGCATGTCACAGTTAGTCAATGGCAGAGTTAAACCCTGGTATTTTGGCTTCCGGAGTCCCCAACCATGAATTGCTCACGATACAGCATCGTCTAAAACCTAGCCCGCCAGGACCCGAATGCAAGCAACAGCCGATCCTAAATTAAATGAAAGCAAGAAGGCAGGGCATAGGTGACTTTTTTTTTTTTTAACTTTTCATAGTCTAATGCTAAATAAAACCAAATTATTTGAACACTGTACTACGTAATTTAAGAATACCAAACTACAGGTGCACCCAAGTTCGAACTGGCCGCAGAGGACGTTCAAGCGCTCCCGGGGGTCAGGCGCACGGGCGGGGAACAGGCGCCTCCATTGGCCGGCCCCGCGGCATCACGGGAGCTCGTCGTGCGCAGGGACCGCCACCCGCTCTCCACGCACCTGCATCTGCGCAGCCCTCCCTGGCGCGTTTTGGGAGGCCGGACTCCCGAGAGTTCAGGGCTTCACTTTCCGGAACCAGGTCGCTTGTGGGAGATCGCTGTTCTCGTTGCAAACGCAGTTCTTCCCAAAAGTGAGATCGGTTGGATTCCCCTCCGTCCTGTCCAGCCCGGAACGACAAGCCGGAGCACCGCGTTTCCTGATTGACCTTGTTGGCAATCACTTCCGCCCAGGGGTTTGGAATACCCGAGGCCCTTTGGCGGCGAACAACAGGAAAGGCACTTCCGGTGTATGTTGCCCTGGCGCCGGCTTGGTGGGCCAGCGGGGCGACGTTAGTGGGTCGTCCTCTCCCCCCACCCCCCCTTTTGGGGGTCGAGATGTCGGGGCTCAGCTATCCAGAGACGGAGGGCTGTCGTAACCTGCTCGGCCTACTAGACAACGATGATATCATGGCCCTGTGCGACACCATCACCAACCGCCTGGTACAGCCTGAGGACCGCCAAGGTAAGTGTTGACTCTTCTCTCCAAGGGCGGACGCCCCTCCCAAGGCCTCTCTCGGGCCCCAGGTTGCCAGGACGTGGGAGTAGGGGAGGTGCAAGAGGTCGCCCCGCTAAGGCGCCCGGCGGTGCTGGGGCGGAACTCTAGAGAGGGACAAACTCTCAAGAGGGCCGCTCCTCCGCGGCCTGGAAACCACCGCGCACCTTCAAGCGGCTCTGAAGCGTCAAGTTCTCGGGGGGAATGGTGACCCTGGAGACGGCGCGGCTTCCAGGTTTTATCTGGAATGTGGATGTGGGATAAATGCTTATTTTTTTCGACAATTTAGAGTGCGTGAATAGTGATTTCAGAATTTCCGGGGAGCCAGGGTGTTTCTCATTTTCAGTTTCGTTTGAGCCGAGGTGTCGGCAGCTGCTCAGGTTTTTTTCTTCAAGCTTCGAGGAGGATATCATAAACACTTTGAAGCCTCGTAGATAAAACAGCTACCGTAATGAAAGAGCAGATAGTTTGAATCCATGTCTCTTTTTGGATCCAGTTTTTTTTCTGAGATGATTTTGTGTAGGAGGAGTACGTTACTTTCAGAGCCAAATAAACATTTCGGTAGAGTAAAGGGTTATTAATATTTAGCCTGGTTGTAGCTACTCCATATAAAAATGTAATCAAGAAGCCTCTGTGTTTATTTCACTTGGCATATCATCTGCACAGTCTTACTTTAAATTTGCTGAATTTTACTTTAAAATGGGGAAACTCCAAACTTATATGTTACCGTGACTTAAATAACTACGAAAGCATAATCTATTTCTCTGCTTTTAAATTGAATTTATGTTTTTGCCATTTAAGAAAATCATTTGAAACTTCAAATTTAATGTTTCTTCAAACATTAAAAGAAGAAATTTCTAAGAATTTAGAATGCAGATAGTTTTAGACTTAATAGAGTTCTTAAGCTTTTGTGTATTTCGCATGCCAGTCACCACCTAACAGTCCTTGAGTTTGAGTTTAAAAGTGTAATAGATAAAAATGTTGCATTTAATTGATGGTAGATCTAAAAGCAAATGAAAAGAAACTTCCCAGTACAGAAATGTTAAATGATTTGGAGAGATAATTCTCAAAGAGGAAGAAAATAATCATCTATAAGAATATAAAAAGGTAACTATTTATTTATTATGGAAAGATAATCTCTTTGAAAAGCAATGAAATGAAAACCAAAAGTGTTTTTCCTTTCTACCAGATTGGCAAAAAACTAAGCGTGGTGATCCTGCAAAAGCAGCTCTTTGACAATTTTTGAAGGAGTGTAAATTAGAACTTGGGAAAACAGGTTTGACATCATCTCCTAAATGGAATTACTTGCTTGCTTCGGGGCTCATATTCTGCACCTGAACTTCTCAAGCTTGAATGTGCTTGTGAATCAGTCCCTCAGGATTCTTGTGAAGAATGCAGATTCTGATTCAATAGTTTTGTTTGTTTTTGTTCGTTTTAAGATTTTTATTTATTTGTCAGAAAGAAGAGGAAAGAGAGAGAGGCAGAAGGAGAAGCAGGCTCCCAGCCAAGCAAGGAGCCGGATGCGGGACTCCCATCGGGGATCATGGCGGGAGCGGAAGGCAGACGCTTAACTGATTGAGCCACCCAGGCGTCACTGATTCAGTAGTTTTAAAGTGAGCCCAGAAATTCAGCGTTTCTAGCAAGTTCCCAGATGATCCTTGTGCTGCCTGCCTCTCTGTGCCCTGGGAGACATTTACGAAAATGTTCAAAGTGATGGTGTTTGTAATTGAACATACCCAGTAAAAATCTATGACCAAGGGCCTCTGGGTGTCTCCGTCTGCTGGGCATCTGCCTTCTGCTCAGGTCATGATCCTGGGGTCCTGGGGTCGAGCCCCGCATCGGACTCCTGCTTGGTGGGGAGCCTGCTTCTCCCTCTCCGTCTGCCTGCAGCTGCCCTGCTTGTGGGTGCACGGACGAGCTCTCTCACACTCTCTCTCTGTCAAATAAATAAATAAAAATCTTGAAAAAAAATTTTTTGACCAGAAGGATAGATGCCTTGTGATGTAGTCATAATTTACTGTAGTACAGTTAAATGAATTAATTAAAAAATTAGAGCTAAATGCATCTACAGATTTATGTCAGAAACAACATTAAGTGAAAAGCTGAGTGTGAAAGACCATCTATATACATATATATATGGATTGGATTTATAGAGTGTTCCAAAAATACCAAACTATTGTTTAGGAGTTCACAGTTATGCTGTACAACTATAAAGAAAAGCAAGGGAATGATAAAACAGCATTTAGGATAGCAGCTACCTCTAAGGTGGGTGAGTAGAGAAGGAAATAGTGTTAAGTAGGGAGGGTTAAAATGAAGGCCTCAAAGATACTAGTAACATCTTATGTCTTAAGCTATGTGATGTGTACAAGGGAGTTCATTTTTTTGCTATTCTGTATTCTTCATGTTAAAAAAAAATCTTTGATCTGTTGTTTAATAAAACATTTTTTAATTAAAAAAGAATACAAGTCTTAGTTCTGCCACTTCTTAGAAGCATGATTGTTGATACCTTGTATATCCTCAACGTATATTGTCTATAGAGTAAGAAGTTTAAAAATCCTTGCAGATCTAAAGTACTGTAATTTTACCTATGTTAGGGGTTATAAATGAATTTAGGTCCATTGGCCTTCTTAGAAAATAATTTTTTCTCTGGTTCAAATTTTTTTCTTAAAACATGTCATTGTTTAAAAAAAATGTAAAACTTCTATCTTAAGAAAAGTGAAAGGAAGAGGTAATTATAGGTAGGGAAGTTTAAATCATAAAGAAAAATTTTTTAAACCCAAAATCAGACAGCCCACTTCCTGGTTTTTAAAAATTACTATCTTGCGCAAAAGGAGTAATACCATGACAAGAATTCGTAAATACTATTTGATAGGGTTTCTGCTGACCCTGAACAGATTTACAGGCGACTTGCGATTTTCTACTAATTTTTATAATTTCCTTCTAGATGCCATTCGTGCAATATTAGTATACAGTCAAAACGTAGAAGAACTTTTGAGGCGTAAGAAAGTCCACCGAGAAGTCATATTTAAGTACTTGGCAATGCAGGGGGTTATTGTACCTCCAGCTACTGAAAAGCACAATCTTATTCAGCATGCAAAGGATTATTGGAAAAAGCAGTCACATCTGAAATTGAAGGAGACACCAGAGCCAGTTAAGACAGAGGACATTAGACTATTTCAACAGGTAAAATAGATATTATATATACCTTAAATTTTAGTTCTGTCTAAACTCTTTAGATAATCCTAGATCTGTGGGGACATGGTTAATAATATTTTCGCTTTTATAATTTAGCTTCACTCCATATCCTTTGCATTCTAAAGGAAGACCAGTAAAGCACCTAAAAAGAAAGAAAATATCTCTGACATTTAATAATGTATATAAAATGCTATATTGATTTTTGAGGGAAAAATGTTTTATCACTTTATCAAACGAGTACTATTGGATTTGTAAAGAGAATGGATAGACTGCAGGATCAATTTAAAGTTAGCTTCATGTTCTCCATAATATTCTTGTCCACTTAAAAAGAATGCTGTCGTAAACGCCTTTCTTATTTTGAAGACTTCTTTGGTATTAAATTGTAAAAATTCCATGAGAGAAACTTAAATAATTTTTAACATTTGATTTTTTTTTTAAGCTAGAAAAAATTCTCTTGTAATAATTTCCTCCAGCTGACATTGTCTGTTCCTATTTCTTTATATCCACTGGACATTTTAGATGCTATGGGAATATTTAAATGTTGATTGTATGAACTCCAGGTAATTTGCAAATTTTATTTTTTTAAACAAAGCACAAAAAGACAACCCCCTTTCCAAATCAAATGTATAGCTTAATAAATGTCCATAAAGCAGAAACATTGGTAATGACCATGCTGGCCAGGAAATAGAAATTTGCCACCCACTCCAGAAGCCCCTTCCATGAATTTGCAAATTTTAAACTACATAGTTTGAATTAGCAAGGTTTTACAGTAAGAGGCATTTGCTTTCACATTAGGAAAGGACCTTCTAAGAGCTTTTTAGTATGCTAAAGAGAATGTTTGCTCTGAAATCATACAGATGTGACTTCATATAGGGTCTGCATTGTGCTAGGTGTGAACTTGAGCAACTAACTTGACTTTCCTGAGTCTTTTTTACTTTATCTATAAAGCAGGCATAATAATGATAGTATCTTGTAATTAGGCTTGTGAAGATAAAAGGAAATAGTCCGTAAGTGCCAAGCACAAAGCCAAACATACTCAGTCATGGCTGCTCTGTCAGTTAAAGATTTCTTACCATCGAAATGAAGTACTGTGCTCTGGAATATTCTCATCTACTCACTTAGATAATAAAATCAAGCTTATCAGGTATATTTTTGCAATAACATTACCCTTTGTAAAAAAGAGAAATAACAGTATAAAATTAATCCCAATCATAAAAAGTAGTGTATTTCATTTGTATTAGAACTCTGTTTAAAGATAGTAAAAAATGCTTATTTGTTACCAACTTATTTTAGTGTAGTTTATAGTCAACAAATCAACAAACTGTATCCTTTTAAAGCATACAATTTGAAGGTTTTGACAGACTTTGAAATCACTGCCATAATCAAGAGAAAATACTTAATGTAAATTATTGTTGACTCTTCATGCTGATTTTTTGAGAGGCTCTGTTAAACCTTAATTTCTTAGTTGAATTTTCAGATGTTTAAGCTGGTAAATTCTAGAATGATTTTTCCCCTTTTTTGAAAACCAGCTTACTGTGCATGATGGGTTCAATGAGTTCACTTGTAGTTCATTTAGCTTCTGCTATACTCAACATATGACAACTTAGCTCTAAAAGAGACTAGATAGAAAAAAGATATGATATGAGAACTGACCTTGGTTATATTTTATGTTTTATTTATCTTAATCAGCAGGCAAAAGAAGATGAAAAAGCTGAAAAAGTTGATTTTCGTCGATTAGGAAAAGAATTTTGTCACTGGTTCTTTGAACTTCTTAATTCTCAGAATCCTTTTCTGGGTCCACCTCAAGATGAATGGGGGCCACAGCACTTTTGGCACGATGTCAAGCTTAGGTTTTATTACAACACCTCTGAACAAAACGTGATAGACTACTATGGAGCAGAAATTGTGAGCCTTCGTCTGCTGTCACTAGTGAAAGAAGAATATCTTTTTCTCAGTCCCAACCTAGATTCCCATGGACTGAAATGTGCTTCTTCTCCCCATGGTCTGGTTATGGTTGGAGTTGCTGGGACTGTCCACCGAGGGAACACTTGTTTGGGCATTTTTGAACAAATTTTTGGACTCATACGCTGCCCTTTTGTGGAAAATACATGGAAAATCAAATTTATCAACTTGAGAATTATTGGAGAGGGTTCTCTTGCTCCTGGAACATCAATGAAACCAGCTATTACATTTGAACCTAGTGATCTAGAGGCCTTTTATAACGTAATTAGTTTATGTAGTACAAACGAAGTACAACTTAATTTAAGGTAGACATTGGATAGTGGAACTGGAGACCAAGCTTTATGCAGTGGAGATGAACAAAAGAGAACTGAGTTTACCCAACCTTCTAAAGCACTGAACATTGTATGTCAGTCTCAAAAACTTTCTATACAAAAACTCTTCTAAATACCCCATCAGTAATGTCTAAGTGATTTCAGGTGCGAGGATTGACATTGTAGTTGAAATATCTGTCTTGATAACAGGCTGACATACTATGTGAATACTTGCCTCTTTCTACCTGAGTTGCAGCAAATATTCTAAGAGCTAATGCAGTTCATCAGATAAATCCCACTTTAGATGGTATAACTAACGGTGTGCCTTAGAAAACCAGGTAATACTTCCATTTTACTTAGTGAATATTCTGCTAATATTTGTACTTTTCATGTGGGAAAGGTTTAATGTAAACTCAAAGTTACCATTTTAGAAAACTTGAGTGACATTCTCATGCAAAAAGTCCAATAATTTAGCAGGTGGAGAAAAATGTACTTTGCCTTTTTAAAATTTGAGGAACATTTTTCAATTATCTATTAGTAGGCCAAGCTAAATATCTTAAAATCTGCAACATTTTCTGAACTCTTTTGGGCAATGATAAATGCTATTCTCTAAACAGACCTAATTCTTATTTAAGGCTTCAGCTAACATTTCTATAGAACATTTATTGTAATACCATATAAAGGAAACATACCATTGAAATTTTTTAAAAGGTATGCCCAGTTCTAACTCAAATGAATTACTATTTTCCTCTTGATTGATCTTGGAAGAGGTGACCAAAACCACCCCCCAAAACAAAAAACACACACACAAATTTATAATGTGGACATATCTAGATACAGATACAGATACACTCCTACGTCATAAATGAAAATTATTAGGATTTTTCACCTCTAAATTGTTCTACTAGGTTTGACTTAAAAGGTTAAGTTGCTTTAGGGTTTAAATTCTTCATCACTTGGCAACTACTTGCTGATCTGGGACTTAGTAATTTTAATTTACAAAAATGCCATATGGAAAAAATTCAGCGGGGAATTGTGATGATGTGTTGTACATGTTATTTTACCTTTAACTCTTCTTGTGATCATCTAGGATAATAAGAATTTTGGAAGCAGGAGGAAACACTCATCATTTTTGGTTTTTTAATGCCATACCTTTTATGAGGAGTACAAATTGATACATCCTAAAATAAGAACTTAATAAAGGAGGGAAATTTGTACTGTCTGCTATAAGAATAGTATATTGTTTAGATTTAAAGCCAGATTATCATTTTCGCCTTTAAGTAGAGTATCATTATAACATGTACTCAATAAATATCAGTAAAGGATAAAATTAAAAACTATTCCCATCTGTATTCTTTGTGGTATTAATGACAAGTACTGCAGAAATACTACTACAGATAGATGCTCAGGGTGGGCAGAAGTTGCCTCTAGCTATCTTCAGTATTAACTTTTTGAATTGGTGTAATGCTCAAGTAAGGCTGCAGTCTTCGCATGTTCTTTTAATCAACGTTAGACATTTGAAATCTTACTGATAGAACCTCTCGAGAATTGGAACTATGTTTTACTTTCTATGAATCCCCACAGCTGGACAACACAGTAGGACCTAATGTTTAACTAGATGAAAGAATGAGCAAAAGAAATTTACATACTGTATAAAAGACTTTACTGCATCTAGATTTTGTCTTTAGTTCTTATCATTGATGGGTTTGTTAGTTTGATCATTTCATCCATTTGAATTTCATATGTGGATACACAGAAACTTTTAGGCTCCAAGCCAACAGATAAAACCTTCTTTTAAAATTTACTAAATTTAAAAAGCCCACGGGTCAGAATGGGATAAACTGAAAGGCTATAAATTACAGGAGAAGTATATATTTTTATGTTCAGAGAAAGAAGATCTGGAGGAATTGAAATTTATTCATGAAGTTTAAAGCTTGTTCAAGCCTTTGAGAAGGTCTAGAAGCACACTGCAGATTGAACTCTGCTTTTCTACCATCCCTTTGTTTTTTATATGTTAGAGAATGGCAGAGACCCCAACTTTAGGTCCGTTTAGCTTCATTTCACCCTCAACTGATATTTTGAAAGTTGTTGGAGTCAAGTAGTAGAGAGTACAACACTATACAATTCATAGTGATTGAATGGTTGAACCAGGGGGGAGCTGGGCTTTATTTACTGTAGACTGCTTTGCAATAGCCTAATAGGGGATACATGAAGTATCTGTTCTTGTTAAAATAAAAAAAAATCTTAATAGTTACATTGGGATGACTTACTAGTATCTAGAATGCCAAAAACAAATTTCACGAGTCTTATTAACTAAATACCAAATAATAGGAAAAAAGCCATCTCTGTTTTATGAAATCAACTTGCAAATGGCCAACACAGGAAAACTTCATTCCTATGTTTTCAGAAAGATAATATTCTTAAGCTAAAGGAAGGCTAAGTACCCACTGCCGTAAGAAATTATAATAGCACCAGAAAAGGGTTTAAAGAATAGTGGCTTAATTTAAAAAGCAGTTTTGTGTTTCAACAAAATGGCTATTACGGCCAAGTAAATGATAAACAGAATAGAATATAATAAAAACATAAAAACACGCTCTAATGCTTTTATTAGTATCTGTATTTACAAATTTAGATGCCCTTTTCTTCACTGGTTCTTAATTTGGGCTGTGGGGAGTGATCATGGATTTTTTGAAAAATGAGAGCTGTGTTCTTTCTCCCCAGAAAAAGTGTTTGCATTTAGTATTACAATTTTTGCATTATTTCACTGAGTTTATGGACTTCCCTAAAGCACATCTGTGACTCCTATAAGCATCCTTATACTTCTCATGTTAAAATCCTGTCATAATAGTTAACATTTCCTCCAAACTACTCCTCAGTATTAAAATTATTTTTAAGAAAATTTTGTGCCCTTGCTGGAGTCCGTAAGCTAGAGGACTAAATCTTACTTATGAATGAAAGGATAATCTCTAGGAAATATATTAGTTTATGATAGTTGTTAATTTGTGGATTTTTTTTCAAGACATGCTAAGATACAACCTACTGAAATAGCTAAGCAAAACAAAAATGTTCAGAATTCATTTTATTTTGGCAAGATAAATTTATGAACAATAACGTGCATTAGAGAAAGTGTGACAGAAAAATCTGAAGAGAAAAAGTATTAAAAAAAATTCTCAGGGTACCTGGGTGGCTCAGTTGGTTAAGTGTCTGCCTCCTGCCCAGGCCACGATCTCAGGACTCTGGGAACGTCCTGGGAACTAGCCCTACCGGTGGATCCTGTCCTGTCTCTCCCTCTCCCTCTGCCCCTCCCCTACTCTCCTGCTTGCTCCCTTACTCTCTCAGTTAATAAGTAAAATCTTAAAAAAAGATTTCTGTAGATCTTTACAAAAATATCCTGAGATGTTTGTTTAATAATATATACTGCTAATTTTGATGAAGGATTTTAAACAGGATCATTTCCTCTGAAGGCCTGTGTATGTGACCTCATAACATTCCTTCTCACCTCCCCTCACCCATGCTCTTTATAAAGTTTGTATATACTCAAGTTTGAATGCAGATAGCTCAAATCCAAGTGCTGGGAAAATAGGACTTTTCTGCATTTGGGTTCTCTTCAAGTTTATTTGGCATTTATTAATGGAGCATCTACAATTTAAGTCACTGAATCAAGCACAAGATGAAATAATACTCAATAGGTTGTTTACCTAAATTGCCTATGTTAAGTTTCAGTTTCTTAGTTTAGATGTCTTAAGATGAGAACTGCTTTAGGCGCCCCCCCCTTTTTTTAGGGTGTGGTTATATCTTTTTCGTATGGGTCAGGAAAGAAGAACACTTAATTGAAATTTTAGATAGCTGTGTGGCCCTAGCTATGCCATGTTGATTGTATCAAGGCAGAATATAAGATATTTTGACAGACTATTTAGAGTTGGAAGGAAAATAATTTCAGAACTGTATTAGAGTACACTAAATCTTTTTAACTTTATTTTTTTCTAGTTTGAAACTTTTCCAATAGTCCTTCAGTAAAACATTATAATATTAAAGTGGAGTATTATTTACTATGAGATAGAATGCACTCTAAAATATTAAATCATAGACTCCAGAAATATGTTACTCATGAAATGTTAATAAAATCACTGGCCTCGAATTTGATACCTCCTAATTTCTATTTCTAGTACTGCCCAGTATTTCCCTTCATAGTCATTTAGTGAGGGTTCTTTGGTTAGCAGTTTTCATCTTTAGTTTTTAGACACTTAGTTACATTCGAATTAATGAATTTAAGAATTGAAGGCTCCTTTGCTGCACAGTGCCAACCGTGTTACTTAATCCGTTTTCTGAACAGAAGTTAAAATGAGTAACTATTTAGGAAAGGCTTTTTTCTTGAAGCATTTAGTTTCACAAGTTTGTGTTAATCTTTTCCATCTCTTAAAATACTGATGGTTAGTATTTATTTAATTGTTCTCACATTGTTACATGTAACTTACTGTTGCCTCCCTAAATAGATGGTGAATTACTAGAACTGGTGACTCTTCTAAAAGGTTTTTTTAAATTGTAGTGTAATTAACATACAGTGTTACGTTAGCTTCAGAGGTCCAATATAGTGGTTCGACAGTTCTACATTTTACTCAGTGCTCATCCTGATAAGTGTATTCTTAATCCCTTTCAGCTATTTTACCCATCAGTTCTTGATGAATCCTCTGTCTTCAGTATGAAAGGTCATTTTCTAGCTCTGATTTCCAAAGCAAAGGTGCCTTTAGTCTCTATTGTTTATCTAAGTACAGTCTAGGAGTGTTAGTGCATGCCATATGCTTGGAATTATACTTCTTAAATTGCTTGGTGATTTAAAACCACTTGAAAAGCTATAGAATGCTCATGTATGATATTATAAAAAGGAATGGAGATTATTGGGATATATAGAAGTATATGTAAAAATTTACATGAAATTTCTTGAACTTAGTGTGTCATCACAATCTAGTCCTCTTCCCTTCCTGTTGTACTTTCAGTGTCAGAAATAGTTTGTTTCACACATTTAATTTCTTGCCATGTCTGGATGCAGTGTATCTACAATATTGCTTTTTATTTCAGCTGCTATTATAATTAGGATTTCTTTACCTAAACATTGACTTAATTATTTCTTTGCTTTAATATTTTTTACATATTTATAACATTAAAATTTCCTTAAAGTATAGCTTTCATTTCTTCCATGCTCAGAACTTTCAGTGTGTATTGCATTACCTCCAAAATAAAATCCAGATTTTAGGGCGCCTGGGTGGCTCAGTGGGTTGAGCCTCTGCCTTTGGCTCGGGTCATGATCTCAGGGTCCTGGGATCGAGTCCCACATTGGGCTCTCTGCTTGGCAGGGAGCCTGCTTCCTCCTCACTCTCTCTGCCTGCCTCTCTGCCTACTTGTGATTTCTCTCTGTCAAATAAATAAATAAAATCTTTAAAAAAAAAATCCAGATTTTATAATCTGGTTTTCATCACCATCTAGGTTTGATTTCCCTCATTTTCATGCATTGTTTGGTCCAGCCAACATTTGCTATTAAGTAGTCTTAGTATTTATCCTGTGCTTACTTAGCCCCCTGCTTTTATTGGGAAGTATAGACAGTCCCTGATTTATAGTGGTTCGATTTAGGATTTTTCAGTGTTACAAAGGTGTGAAATTGAAATGCATTCAGTAGGAATCATACTTTTGTTGTCGTTGTTTTTTTTTTTTTTTTTTTTTTTTTTTTATTTATTTTTTTTTTTTTTATTTTAATAAACATATAATGTATTTTTATCCCCAGGGGTACAGGTCTGTGAATCGTCTGGTTTACACATTTCACAGCACTCATCATAGCACATACCCTCCCCAATGTCCATTTCCCCACCACCCTCTCCCATCCCCCTTCCCCCCCGCAACCCTCAGTCTGTTTCTTGAGATTGAGTCTTTTATGGTTTGTCTCCCTCCCAATCCCATCTTTTCATTTTTTCTTTTCCTACCTCCCCCCAAACCCCCCCACCTTGCATCTCCACTTCCTCATATCAAAGAGATCATATGATAGTTGTCTTTCTCCGATTGACTTATTTCGCTAAGCATGATACCCTCTAGTTCCATCCACGTCGTCGCAAATGGCAAGATTTCATGTCTTTTGATGGCTGCATAGTATTCCATTGTGTATATATACCACATCTTCTTTATCCATTCATCTGTTGATGGACATCTAGGCGCTTTCCACAGTTTGGCTATTGTGGACATTGCTGCTATAAACATTCGGGTGCACGTGCCCCTTCGGAGCACCACGTTTGTATCTTTAGGATATATACCCAGGAGTGCAATTGCTGGGTCGTAGGGTAGCTCTATTTTCAGTTTTTTGAGGAACCTCCACACTGTTTTCCAGAGTGGTTGCACCAGCTTGCATTCCCACCAACAGTGTAGGAGGGTTCCCCTCTCTCCGCATCCTCGCCAGCATCTGTCATTTCTTGACTTGTTAATTTTAGCCATTCTGACTGGTGTGAGGTGGTATCTCATTGTGGTTTTGATTTGTATTTCCCTGATGCCGAGTGATGTGGAGCATTTTTTCATGTGTCTGTTGGCCATCTGGATGTCTTCCTTGCAGAAATGTCTGTTCATGTCCTCTGCCCATTTCTTGACTGGATTATTTGTTCTTTGGGTATTGAGTTTGATAAGCTCTTTATAGATTCTGGATACGAGCCCTTTATCTGATATGTCGTTTGCAAATATCTTCTCCCATTCTGTCAGTTGTCTTTTGGTTTTGTTAACTGTTTCCTTTGCTGTGCAAAAGCTTTTGATCTTGATGAAATCCCAATAGTTCATTTTTGCCCTTGCTTCTGTCGCCTTTGGCGATGTTCCTAGGAAGAAGTTGCTGCGGTGGAGGTCAAAGAGGTTGCTGCCTGCATTCTCCTCAAGGATTTTGATAGATTCCTTTCGCACATTGAGGTCCTTCATCCACTTTGAGTCTATTTTCGTGTGTGGTGTAAGGAAATAGTCCAATTTCATTTTTCTGCATGTGGCTGTCCAATTTTCCCAGCACCATTTGTTGAAGAGACTGTCTTTTTTCCATTGGATATTCTTTCCTGCTTTGTCGAAGATTAGTTGACCATAGAGTTGAGGGTCTATTTCTGGGCTCTCTATTCTGTTCCATTGGTCTATATGTCTGTTTTTGTGCCAGTACCATACTGTCTTGATGATGACAGCTTTGTAATAGAGCTTGAAGTCTGGAATTGTGATACCACCGACTTTGGCTTTCTTTTTCAATATTCCTTTGGCTATTCGAGGTCTTTTCTGGTTCCATATAAATTTTAGGATTATTTGTTCTATTTCTTTAAAAAAAATAGATGGGATTTTGATAGGGATTGCATTAAATGTGTAGATTGCTTTAGGTAAAATAGACATTTTCACAATATTTGTTCTTCCAATCCATGAGCATGGAATATTTTTCCATTTCTTTGTGTCTTCCTCAATTTCTTTCATGAGTACTTTATAGTTTTCTGAGTATAGATTCTTTGCCTCTTTGGTTAGATTTATTCCTAGGTATCTTATGGTTTTGGGTACGATGGTAAATGGGACTGACTCCTCAATTTCTCTTTCTTCTGTCTTATTGTTAGTGTAAAGAAATGCGACTGATTTCTGTGCATTGACTTTATATCCTGACACTTTACTGAATTCCTGTATAAGTTCTAGCAGTTTTGGAGTGGAGCCTTTTGGGTTTTCCACATATAGTATCATATCATCTGCAAAGAGTGATAGTTTGACTTCTTCTTTGCCGATTTGGATGCCTTTAATTTCTTTTTGTTGTCTGATTGCTGAGGCTAGGACTTCTAGTACTATATTGAACAGCAGTGGTGATAACGGACATCCCTGCCGTGTTCCTGACCTTAGCGGAAAAGCTTTCAGTTTTTCTCCATTGAGAATGATATTTGCGGTGGGTTTTTCATAGATGGCTTTGATAATGTTGAGGTATGTGCCTTCTATCCCTACACTTTGAAGAGTTTTAATCAGGAAGGGATGCTGCACTTTGTCAAACGCTTTTTCAGCATCTATTGAGAGTATCATATGGTTCTTACTCTTTCTTTCATTAATGTATTGTATCACATTGATGGATTTGCGGATGTTGAACCAACCTTGCAGCCCTGGAATAAATCCCACTTGGTCGTGGTGAATAATCCTTTTAATGTACTGTTGGATCCTATTGGCCAGTATTTTGGTGAGAATTTTCGCATCTGTGTTCATCAAGGATATTGGTCTGTAATTCTCTTTTTTGGTGGGATCCTTGTCTGGTTTTGGGATCAAGGTGATGCTGGCCTCATAGAATGAGTTTGGAAGTTTTCCTTCCATTTCTATTTTTTGGAACAGTTTCAGGAGAATAGGAATTAATTCTTCTTTAAATGTTTGGTAGAATTCCCCTGGGAAGCCGTCTGGTCCTGGACTTTTGTTTGTTTGGAGATTTTTGATGACTGTTTCAATCTCCTTACTGGTTATGGGTCTGTTCAGGTTATCTATTTCTTCCTGGTTCAGTTGTGGTAGTTTATACATCTCTAGAAATGTATCCATTTCTTCCAGGTTGTCAAATTTGTTGCCATAGAGTTGCTCGTAGTATGTTCTTATAATTGTTTGTATTTCTTTGGTGTTGGTTGTGATCTCTCCTCTTTCATTCATGATTTTATTTATTTGCGTCCTTTCTCTTTTCTTTTTGATAAGTCTGGCCAGGGGCTTATCAATCTTATTAATTCTTTCAAAGAACCAGCTCCTAGTTTTGTTGATTTGTTCTATTGTTTTTTTAGTTTCTATTTCATTGATTTCTGCTCTGATCTTTATGATTTCTCTTCTCCTGCTGGGTTTGGGCTTTCTTTGTTGTTCTCTCTCCAGCTCCTTTAGGTGTAGGGTTAGGTTGTGTATTTGAGACCTTTCTTGTTTCTTGAGAAAGGCTTGCACTGCTATATATTTTCCTCTCAGGACTGCCTTTGTTGTGTCCCACAGATTTTGAACTGTTGTGTTTTCATTATCATTTGTTTCCATGAATTTTTTCAATTCTTCTTTAATTTCCTGGTTGACCCATTCATTTTTTAGAAGGATGCTGTTTAGTCTCCATGTATTTGCGTTCTTTCCAAATTTCCTCTTGTGATTGAGTTCGAGCTTCAGAGCATTGTGGTCTGAAAATATGCAGGGAATGATCTCGATCTTTTGGTACTGATTGAGACCTGATTTATGACCCAGGATGTGGTCTATTCTGGAGAATGTTCCATGTGCACTAGAGAAGAATGTATATTCTGTTGCTTTGGGATGGAATGTTCTGAATATATCTGTGATGTCCATCTGGTCCAGTGTGTCATTTAAGGCCTTTATTTCCTTGTTGATCTTTTGCTTAGATGATCTGTCCATTTCAGTGAGGGGAGTGTTAAAGTCCCCTGCTATTATTGTATTACTGTCGATGTATTTCTTTGATTTTGTTATTAATTGGTTTATATAGTTGGCTGCTCCCATGTTAGGGGCATAGATGTTTAAGATTGTTAGATCTTCTTGTTGGACAGACCCTTTGAGTATGATATAGTGTCCTTCCTCATCTCTTATTATAGTCTTTGGCTTAAAATCTAATTGATCTGATATAAGGATTGCCACCCCAGCTTTCTTCTGATGTCCATTAGCATGGTACATTGTTTTCCACCCCCTCACTTTAAATCTGGAGGTGTCTTCGGGTCTAAAATGAGTTTCTTGGAGGCAGCATATGGATGGGTTTTGTTTTTTTATCCATTCTGATACCCTGTGTCTTTTGATTGGGGCATTTAGCCCATTAACATTCAGGGTAACTATTGAGAGATATGAATTGAGTGCCATTGTATTGCCTGTAAGATGATTGTTACTGTATATTGTTTCTGTTTCTTTCTGATCTACTACTTTTAGGGTCTCTCTGCTTAGAGGACCCCTTTCAATATTTCCTGTAGAGCTGGTTTGGTGTTTGCAAATTCTTTCAGCTTTTGTTTGTCCTGGAAGCTCTTTATCTCTCCTTCTATTTTCAATGATAGCCTAGCCGGATATAGTATTCTTGGCTGCATGTTTTTCTCGTTTAGTGCTCTGAATATATCATGCCAGTTCTTTCTGGCCTGCCAGGTCTCTGTGGATAGGTCCGCTGCCAATCTAATGTTTTTACCCTTGTATGTTACAGACTTCTTTTCCCGGGCTGCTTTCAGGATTTTCTCTTTGTCGCTAAGACTTGTAAATTTTACTATCAGGTGACGAGGTGTGGACCTATTTTTATTGATTTTGAGGGGCGTTCTTAGCATCTCCTGGATTTTGATGTTTGTTCCCTTTGCCATATTAGGGAAATTCTCTCCAATAATTGTCTCCAATATACCTTCTGCTCCCCTCTCTCTTTCTTCTTCTTCTGGAATCCCAATTATTCTAATGTTGTGTCGTCTTATGGTGTCACTTATCTCTCGAATCCTCTCCTCGTGTTCCAGTAGTTGTTTGTCTCTCTTTTGCTCAGCTTCTTTATTCTCTGTCATTTGGTCTTCTATGTCACTAATTCTTTCTTCTGCCTCATTTATCCTGGCAGTGAGAGCTTCCATTTTTGATTGCACCTCATGAATAGCTTTTTTGATTTCAACTTGGTTAGATTTTAGTTCTTTTATTTCTCCAGAAAGGGCTTTTATCTCTCCGGAGAGGGTTTCTCTAATATCTTCTATGCCTTTTTCGAGCCCGGCTAGAACCTTGAGAATTGTCATTCTGAACTCTAGATCTGTCATGCTACCTATGTCTGTATTGATTAGGTCTCCAGCCTTCAGTACGGCCTCTTGTTCTTTTTTTTGAGGTGAGTTTTTCCGCCTTGTCATTTTGTCCAGGTAGGATTTGCTTTCTCCTGCTGTGGAATTCCGCTGTTCTTGGTGACTGAAGTTGGTTTTGGATGGTTTCTTGTTGATCTTCTGGGGGAGGGGCCTGTTGTAGTGATTCTCAAGTGTCTTTGCCGCAGGCGGAATTGCACCGCCCTTGCCAGGGGCCGGGCTAAGTAATCCGCTCGGGTTCGCTTTCGGGAGCTTTTGTTCCCTGAGCGCTTTCCGTAGAGTTCCGGAGGACGGGAATGAAGATGGCGGCCTCCCAATCTCTCGGCCCGGAGGAGCCGAGAGCTTGGGGTTCCGCTCCTCAGTGAGCTCTCAGAGCAAAGCGCCCAATAGCCCCGCCTCCCTGGCTTGCGGTCGCGCCTCGAGGAAAGCAGTCAATTGTTGGAGCTGGAGAAAAGCGCCGGGTCGCTTTTGTCTCCGCGGCCTGCGGCTGCGCTCCGAGCCCACCCAGCCTGCGACCGGCACAAGGTAACCCCGGGCTTAGAGCTCACTCCTCGGCTTTGTCGCTATAGCCGGCTTCCCCGCTCTAATACCTGCGAGCTCTGCGGCACTCAGACACCCCCAGTCCTTCTGTGACCCCGCGTGTCCTGGGGTTATGCTGACCCCGCCTGGGTTTCCCCCCAGTTTAGCCTCTGGAGCGATGTCTCCCAGTGGAGCCGACTTTTAAAAGTCCCGGTTTTTTGCTCCGTCGCTCCGCCGCTTGCCTGGTGCCGGCCCCTCCCCCCGGGGTCTATCTTCCCGTCGCTTTGGATTCACTTCTCCGCAGGTCCTACCTTTCAGAAAGTGATCGATTTTCTGTTTCTGGGATTGTTGCTCTTCTTCTCTTCGATTTCCCGTTGGATTTATAGGTGTTCACAATGGTTAGATAAGCTATCTAGCTGATCTCCTGCTACCTGATGTCGTCTCAGCCTGCTACTTCTCCGCCATCTTGACTCTGTTGTCGTTGTTTTATTTAAGTAATCTCTACACCCCATGTGGGGCTTGGACTCATGACCCTAAGATCAGGAGTCACATGCTCTGACCGAGCCAGCCAGGCATCCCAGTAGAAACGGTACTTTGAATGAATGTTGGTCTTTTCCCAGGCTAGAGAAGGGGTACAATACTCTCTCTGGGTGCTGAGGAGCAGCAGGGTTGTGCCATGTTCCCAGTCAGCCATGCAGTCACAAGGGTGACCAACCAGTACACTTAAAATAATTTTGTATCCATCCTGTCATTCTGTTTTTCAATTTCTTTACAGTATTCAGTAAGTTACAGGAGATATTCAGCACCTTATTTATCATAAAATAGGTTTTGTATTAGATGATTTTTTCCTACGTAGGTTAATATAAGTGTTCTGAACACATTGAAGGTAGGCTAGGCAAAGATCAGGTATTCAGTAGGTCCTAACCTATTAAATACATTATCAACCTAATGAAATTTTCAGCTTCTGTTGGGTTTATTGGGATGTAACCCATTGTAAGTCAAAGTAGGTCTGTATACAAAATAGTGAAAGTTAATTTTTTTGTTGTTGCAGATAGTCTGATAATATAAAATTAAAAGGGCTATGATTGAAACGGTTTAAAAACTAGAAATGTCTTTAAGTGAAGGATTTTTTTCTCTTGAGGGGTTTTGTGTCTGTTATCTGTCTAAAATTTTCCTAGCTTTTTGCATGGCTGCTTAATTTTTATCTTTTAGGATTTGTCTTAAATGTTTTCTCTTCTGTATGTAGACCCCGTTTTTAATATTTATAAGAGCTCCTGTTTATTTCGGTCCTAGCATTTTAAATATTAATTTACTAACTTGTTAACCTCCCCCACTAGATTTTAAACTGAGAGCTGAGGCTATAGCTGTTTGTCTTTTATTTTTTTCCATTGTCTTGTGCAGACTAAGTATTCAAATTGATATTTATTAAAGCTATAAATAAGGGAACAAATAATACTTTTTCAGAGCCTTTTATATTCCTAGCCCTTTGCCTGTCTGCTAAAGACAATGCCTAGCATATGTATTAGGTCCTCAATAAATATCTGTCTAATGAATAAAGCCAAAGTTATCTTCCTGAATAATGAAATGTGAGCTCTAATACAATCAACAATAATTTGGTAATTAGAAGTATTAAAGTTTTATTATGCTTTTCTGAAATATGAAGAAATTGAAGCCCCAAAAGTTAAGTAATGTTCTGAAGTTCACATACTTTTGTTATGGGTATTTTTTTTCTGTTGTTTTTGTTTCGTTTTGTTTTTTGTTTTGTGTGGGGTGGGGGAGCATGGGTGGAGCGATGATTTAATTTTTAAACTACAAAGCCTGTTTTTTTCTTGCACTTTATTTCTAGTCTGACTACTGCTACTACCTTATTGTGAAAGAATTTAAACTCTAATTCTCATTTTCTTCATATGTAAAAATAAACATGATTTCTGAACTATTTCGAAGTTACATGATTTTGTGAGTGTATGCTTCCTTATCAACTCAATATTTTAAAGGAATTTGTAGTTCATTGAAGT
This sequence comes from Martes martes, assembly GCF_963455335.1. Classification (NCBI taxonomy): domain Eukaryota; kingdom Metazoa; phylum Chordata; class Mammalia; order Carnivora; family Mustelidae; genus Martes; species Martes martes. Next base: position 20,614 of record NW_027666641.1, read on the forward strand.
TGAAGATATTATTTTGCTTCCTCATAAATTTCACTCATTTGAAAACACTTTTTCTTTTTTTTCTAACAGATATACATTTATAAATACATATGTGTAGTATGTGTATTTCTGTTTACAGAGGGAAAAACAAGAAGATGAAAATGTTACACATCATTTCTAGAAAAAAGATGAAGCCCTTAAAAGTTTTCTATTTTCTATCACTAGAAATGCTGAAGTTGTTTTGAACTACTCTTGTGTAGAACTTTTTTGCTTTTTTATTATATATGTTCAAAATATATTTTCATGTTTTAGTTGATAAGTGCAATTTGTTGACAGAAGGCCAAATTATAGACTGCAATTAACCTATAGTAAAAATTCAGATGTTAATAAAATCAAGTACTGGATAGATGATTCCTTCAAAGAGACTGAGTAATAGGAGTTGACATGCATTTGAGAGTGACATTGGAGATGAGTGGCAGATTTGGGATGGGATTTTTCTATAAGGTCATTAAAAGTTATTCTAGGAACTTTAACGGAAAATACTTGTTTAGCAAAGACAGGAGGTTTTGCTGCCCTGACTGCACTGATTGGAGTAGATTAGCTTTACAATAGAATGAGCTTAGAGTACAGAAGCAAGATAGTGATAAAAAAATTAAGCATGTCAGGGGCTTAATACTGGAACTAGTAGTAGAACAATCAAAATTGAACTCATAGGAACAAAGAGAACTGCATAATAAGCCATAATTTTAACTCTAAATCAACCTTAAGCTAGAGCAACAGTTTAAGACTAAGAAAAAAATTGATTTTATATAATATATCAGTGTTTTCCCTTAAACAGTCTTCTCTCAGCTTGGTAAACCATTTATCAAGCACTTACTACATACCAGGTACCTTAATAGAAGACACTTGGTACTTAAAATACTTGTTCTAGTTTCTTAATGGGTTTCTCACTTTAACTTACATCAAGTAACATTTACTGTGTAATAAAAGTCTATTTTAGGGGCACCTGGGTGACTCAGTGGGTTAAAGCCTCTGCCTTCGGCCCAGGTCATGATCCCAGGGTTCTGGAATCGAGTCCCCCATCGGGCTCTCTGCTCAGCGGGGAGCCTGCTTCCTCTACCCTCTCTCTCTGCCTGCCTCTCTGCCTACTTGTGATCTCTGTCAAATAAATTTAAAAAAAAAAATCTTTAAAAAAAAGACTTAAAAAGTTTATTAGAAAGTGCATCTCTCTAAACTCTCATTGATGCCCCACTTACTACTACATTACTTACTTACTACATTGTCATCTTTTGGTCCTTACTGTGAATTGTAGGTAAATCCCTACCTTTGGGTTAGAACAATGCCCCAAAACGATGATGATCCTTGATAACTGGTTTGGCAGTTTCAGAGGGGGAAAAATGGGCTGAAACATTTTTTTCCATATCACATATATTTTGGAAATTTTATGCCACAAATTCAAATATTTAGCAGGTTTTTTAGGTAAATTAAAATCTCATGTAATTTTTAATGGTGTTATGTCCTTAGTGTACAATCATTAGATGCATATGTAATAACACAGACTATGTTGGTCCGTTTAGCACAGCCAACATGAAATCAACAGTGTTTAGTTTCACTAATGTACTTCCCTGTGAATTTTAATGCTTGTTAAATTTGCATTTTATGGTTGATACTCTAATCTCTTATCTCCAATTCACAAAATGATCATTTATGGTTGATACTCTTATCTCCAATTCACAAAATGAATAGTGATGAAAGTAGTACCAAATGCTGTAATGTCATAATGAGAATGCAGAATTAGAATCTATGTGCTGTCCAAGAGTTTCTGTGGGTATGATGTTTTTAAAATTTCAGCTGGACTATATAAGGAAGGACAGGTATGAATATCTGAAATGTGGCCTACAGTCCATTCACCACTGGTTAATAGTACATGGCCAGATATTTGCATCACTATCAAAAGTCTCACAACATTTATTTTGAAGCACATTGGTTTCTCTCGTAAATGAATTTGGGTAATTTTATTTTTCCTCAACAAGTGTAAAATACCATCCCAGTTCAAAATTTGTCATTCAAGATGAAGAGTTGAGAATTACAGAAGTATCATTCAGAGTTGCATTTCTTAAAATGAAAGCAAGTTTTTGTCCCAGACACCTGGCACACACTTAAGCTACTCAGTGTTTGGTGGCAGAAAGCCAGTTCACTTTAGATTGTCGCCAGAGTTCCTCCCTTTGTAGGGTCCTGCCTTAGATCTATCACTTGGACACTAAACCATATTTTAGCAGCTCATGTCTTAATGATTATACCCATTTTTCCAATTGTTTTATGCATCATGTCTTTGGATATAATCCTCAGAAATAATGCTTGCTAGCCTCTGACAACCATAAAACAGTCGTCACCTCAGTTCAGTCTCAGTTCAAATATCAAATCTAAAAGGAAGTAATTTTTTTTTTTAAAAAAAAGCATTGCTGGGGGTGCCTGGGTGGCTCAGTGGGTTAAAGCCTCTGCCTTTGGCTCAGGTCATGATCCCAGGGTCCTGGGATCGAGCCCCGCGTCGGGCTCTCTGCTCAGCAGGGAGCCTGCTTCCCCCTCCCTCTCTGCCTGCTTGTGACCAACCTCTCTCTCTCTCTCTCTCCCTCTCTGTCAAATAAATAAAAAATATCTTAAAAAAAAAAAAAAAGCATTGCTGAGTAGCTGGTAAAAACTGTCTCAACATTAATGTAATCTGATTACAGAAGAGCTATTGGAAAAATTCTGTCAGAAAATCTCAATTCAGGGACAACGTGGAAGAGCAATTTCTGTCACGTGTTCAGAGGATATTGTATTTTGCAGGCAGAACCACTTATGTGCAGTGTCTGAGTCATTTGGCATATATGGGTGTTACATATAAGAGTGAGAAGTCCCTAGCAATTTCTTGTTCTGTTCAACCCTAAAGACTCTTCAATATAGAGAACAACATTACCCTGGGCAATAAGCTTTGGTGAGGATTAGACAGGTGTATTACGATCTTTAATGATGGACCATACACTAGCTATTTGGGCAGCAATGTAGGTGTTAGGTGAATAAAAGGGTTATTAAAAAGCCAATCAACTCCTCCCTTTCTTAAGAGGGCAGTTAGTTACCAACAATAAACCATCAGTGTGCTGAAATTTGAACACTTGAGTCTGTACTATTTTTATAATACTGTATGAAAAACTGAGGAGGAAGTTGCAAATATTTCTCTTCCGATACTTCCTGTGTGGAGGAAAAGTGTTCACATGAGGTTTTCAGATAAGAACAGAAATGTAAAACGTTTCTTTGAGACACTGTTAATATCAGGAAAGGGCATTTCTTTGATTTTAGATGCCTTCCCTAAGTGGCATATCAACCAGTCTGCCCACTGTCTTGAAAAGACATCCCTCCAGATTCATAATGTGAATTGTAATGGCAAGGAAATCAGATTATATTAAGATTACACAATTTAGGCAAATGGCTTAGTTCTGAAGAGCTTCATCCCCACCCCCACCACAATCTTATTTTCCTAGCTTACTGCAGAAGCGTGTTTGGGTACATATTTAAAACCATGTCCAAATACTGCAACATAACATGAAAGAATACTTTTCCTGAGCTGAATGCAAAGGACAGATGAGAAACCCCTTTAACACCAACTGCAGGTAGATATTTCTTTTGGTGACTCTAGGTGAGAAGATTATTGTGATAGTATATGACTAAAAAAGAATTTTATTTTCTGTGGATCAGTCAGAAAAACAAGTTTTTTAAATCGCATACCTATTCTTAGAATACTAGACTAGTGACAAGCTTCCTCTTTCTGTATGACCACAGGAATGTAGAACAGAATTGTGGGGAAAAAATAAAAATGCTAGAATGTATGTCATTGTTACAGAGTGTACAAATGTAGTGTACACATTGTACACTAAAAGTTTGTGCTGATCTGACATTACTGTGTTTTCCTTTTAAGCAATAACCAACTTTTCACCCAAATAATTTAACTGATATCATCGCCTTGATTTTTTTTTTTTTTTTTTTTTTTTTTAGCAGCCATTCAGTGCCCTTAACTTTCTTTCCTTTCCTAATCCTGATATTCTGGCAATTTGTTAGATATCATTCCTCTATGTCCCTTCACTCTCCACCCAAATAAGGCTTAGCTGGAAACATTTTCAGTATTGGAGTGAAAAAACTTGAAACGATTTTCTTTTGTTCACATTCTTTAAATTTCAAAAAGACATGCATTTATCAGTAGTCTTTTAGAAGCGTGTAGAGCATGGACATGTTTTTGCACAATATATTGGAGGAGGTGAGATTTTCATCAAATGATTTTTATATTCTTTGTTATTTCTAGCCAAAATAAAGCTTTTATTCATTATCATAATTATTAAATGGGTAAATATGTCTTATTTCTATACTTAAATTGAGATGGCTTGCTGTGATTCTTTATTTTATAGGTTAGTCTTTGTAAAGCTGTGACTTTCGAAGTTCTTGGATTTGCACATTAGGGAAAGTCCCAAGAGTTGTACACAGGTGCCTTTAAAACACTTCTGGTCCCAACTGCTTAACTTTACATAATATTGTTTTTAACTTTTACCTATAATAAATGTAGCATGCCAATAAACAAGTTCTCAAGATACGTAAAATATAGTGAGTACTCTAAATATATACCACTCTTTAAAAAAAAAAAATCACTCTTGAATAACTAAGCGATAGCTAATTTTTTCAAGACTAAGTGAATTTGAATTATAAAACGTTTAAAACCTGCATAGAACTATGTAGATAATGAACAGAAAAATGTAAAAATGAACAGGTACATTTTTTTGGGATACATTTGATTTTCTTTTTTCTTTTTTTTTTTTTAAAGATTCTATTTATTTATTTGACAGACAGATCACAAGTAGGCAGAGAGGCAGGCAGAGAGAGAGGGGGAAGCAGGCTCCCGAGCCAGATGCGGGGCTCCGTCCCAGGACCCTGGGATCATGACCTGAGCCGAAGGCAGCGGCTTTAACCCACTGAGCCACCCAGGCGCCCCTACATTTCATTTTCTTTTTTTTTTTTTTAAAGATTTTATTTATCCATTTGACAGACAGAGATCACAAGTAGGCAGAGAGGCAGGCAGAGAGAGAGAGAGGAGGAAGCAGGCTCCCCGCCGAGCAGAGAGCCCGATGCGGGGCTCGATCCCAGGACTCTGGGATCATGACCTGAGCCGAAGGCAGCGGCTTCAACCCACTGAGCCACCCAGGTGCCCCCTTACATTTCATTTTCTAAGGTAAATTTTTTTAATGGATAAATTATTTTTAGTCACAAAATGTGTTTTCCAAGGATGTTAATAAAGTGTTTTCGATAAGTTATTCCATTTTAGAGTACCTACTTTAAATTATTGAGTGTTATTTCCATTTAAACATATTTATTGGGTTACATTTTGCTAGAAACAAATTTGTGAAGGCCCAGATAGCATCTGATAATATTCCCAAACTACCTTGCCTTTCTTCATCATCCTTTCTTTCCCCATCACATTTTTTCTTTTAAAATTAAGGAATCAAAGATGCTTTATCCTTCTTTTGTTTAGCTCTCAAATGCTGCTGCTGCTGATTTTTTGGATGGAAAGAAGCTTGCAATAGTGTCTTAAAGTGTAACATAGAATTTTAGTGACATCTTGTGGCTAAGGCTTTTCTCCAAGTCTGTCCATGTCATAGAATTGGCTTTATACTCATGGACTTCCAACTGGAAAACACGTACTTCTGAACACACCTGAAGACTCAGAAAAACTGAAGCTGACTTGCAGACTTTGAAGGCAATCCAGTTCCTTATCCTCAATCTCCTGCCCTCTCTCCACTAACTTGACTGGCTGTGAGTCTGAACACTATACCACTTCCCTTTTTTCAACTTCTTTTTTTAAACAGTTATCATTCTTCCACTTCACAAAAGAAAGAACTATTTCTCAGCCCTCCTGAACCTCATTATGTTGCACTGCCCTATGGTATCAAAACTTCTGCGTGCTAAACACAGAGAATTTTGAATTACTTACATAAGGAATAGGTGTAGGAAAAGGGAATCACCACAATGATTTTTCAACAAAAGTTTTAAAAGTCAGATGGCACAAAAGTGGAGAGAAAAGACCCAGCTGGAGGCACTGGAATTCAGGATCTGCTGGACAGTTTTCAGTTTGCTCAGAGGTAGTTGGGTAATCAAAGATGTCTAATCTCGGATTCAATGTGGACCATAGAGATCTTTATGACCAAGAGTCAGAAAAACTTTGTTAATGCTGTTTGATATCATTACTTGTCACCTTTTGAGCCTGAAAAAGAGTTCTGGATTGATTTAATGGCCACAATAAACTTGTCATTTGAATTTGATCATTTGCTGATTATATCAAGATCTTTGTCTGTGTCAAACCTGTGGCCATGCTATATGCGTGTTGTTTATTTACTCTTTGTACAAATAAATATACTAGAGACTCCAAAAGTTTTGCAGGTCAGGTGGCTGTTGAACTTTCCTTAAAATTGTTTGGTTTCAACAAAATTAAAAGGAAAACCAAATTAAGTTTTTATGTGATCATTTAGTAAAAATAAATGTTGGCAATAAAACACTATCTGATTTTTTTCCATTTGCTTTAAAATTTACATACACTAAAATGTATAAATATCACTTCAAAATATTGGCTGATGTTATGATTTCATTCCTCTCTACCTGTTAATATATTCATGATTTCTCATGCTTATATACTAAAAACAACAACAACAAAAAAGAAATAAAATTGAGGATGAGGGGCGCCTGGGTGGCTCAGTGGGTTAAGCCTCTGCCTTCAATTCGGGTCATGATCTCAGGGTCCTGGGATCGAGCCCCACATTGGGCTCTCTGCTCGGCAGGGAGCCTGCTTCCTCCTCTCTCTCTGCCTGCCTCTCTGCCTTCTTGTGATCTCTGTCTGTCAAATAAATAAAATCTAAAAAAAAAAAAAATTGAGGATGAACTCTGACTATACAAGCAGTAAACCTATCTCATTAAATTGTGGGTCTCCAGTAAAATGTATGAGTTGTGTTGCTTTGATCAATTTTATAATACTAAAAATTATGGTAATCCAACCCAGAAGAAATGTTAGCACTTAAAACGTAGGGAAATAAAAAAAAAAAGATCATGCTTTTGTCACATAGAAGTGCTGTACAGTGATCAATAAGTCTTTGAAGCAGAAAATACATCACATTAGGGTAAAATGCTGTGAGACAACTGGACAGATCAGAGGAGTACAAGTAAAGTTTCTAACTATAAACAGGAGCTTGTTTGTAAATAAGTAGATATCTGTGGGTATAAAATTCAATGAAGTTGCTTACATTTTAAAGAGTTGTTTAATGCTTTTATTTAAAAAATAAATGGAGATTACTTGTGTGTGTGTTTATTTAAATTCAATTAGCCAGCATATACATCATTAGTTTCAGATGTAGAATTCAGTAATTCCTTGCTTGCATATAACACCAGTGTTACGTGGGTCACATCACCTGCCCTACTTAATGCCCGCCACCCAGTTGCCCCATCCCCTGACCCAAGATGATTTCTTTTCAACTATTTAATAACACAATGAAACATTTCAGGTGTGTTGACTCAACATTTGTGAAGGCGTATAGTTTGTAAAAATCCGTTTACGGAATATGTAAGCAAAACAAGTTTGAAACGCAGGACTTTGTATGGTTTAACTTGGCCTTCGGTTCTTTGAACCGCATAGCTGTTTAGGAGGAAAATCACTTTTACCTGTGCTTTAGGTACATGATAATATTTTCTAAAATTATTCCATTGGTTATAGGCTGCACCATTGATTCAATTACTTTTTGGTGCTAAAAATTTGCATCACATTCAGTGGATGTATACAGGTAAAGAAAACAAAACCAATGCCAGATGTTAAATAAGAGTATGTGGGGTATGCTGAGTGTCTGTTATTGCAGGACCTCGTGCTGGGCACTGACGTTACATGGAAGTAAAGACTATGACCATTTTTTTTTTTTTTGTATAAACAAGAAAATTTAATAATGAAAAGACAGCACAGTTGGTACTAACAGTGTGGAAACACTCATAGATCCCAGAAAACCCTGAGCTGTAAACAAAGAGCAGAACTTAAGTCCATGCAAAACAGCTGGTTTTGTTCTCTAGGGCCAAGTTGAGTACTTATGACAGAGACCACATGGGTTGTGAAAGGGTTCAGGACGAGCCACCCCAAAATGTCCCACTTTACCACGTAGATTGTATTGAGCTGAAGTGACCCAAAGTCTGAAAGACTCAGGCAGAGATTTTTACCTCCCTCTTCACTGCCTGAAAGAACTTAGAAGTGATGTAGGCCCGCCAGATCAGAGGACCAAGAGGGGGTCCTTGGCTGTGTGCGGGATAGAAATCAAATGCGAACCAACAGGAGTGAGAGCAGAATTTATTTCAGATATAGAAAGAGTACAGGTACAGAGTATCCAGGAGCCTCAGAAGGGAAAGGAGAGTCTTGTCCTTGCTTGGGGTCTGGGATTTTTACTGGGGATGGTGGTCTGGTGTATATGTCCTCTCTGGCATCCAGGAAGGAGTTAGAATGAGAAAACATGTCCAGGTGTCCTGCATAAGTCACGTATTCCTTGGGAGCAGGGGTCTTGGCATCGAGATGTCTAGCCCTGCTAGTCTGGAATACCCACGGGATGGCCTTGACAGGTCCTTCTCACCAGTCCTTCCTCCAGTGTTATCTAGTGTGCTGGAAGACTCGAAAGTAAAGAAATCATCAAGTCCTTGACTTGGACGAGGAAGGCATACTACAAGGCACGTGTGAGGTGGGGACGCAGATACCTGGCCAGAACAGAAGCAGGATAAAGGACCAGAGAGCAGATTTGTATGGGATCCTTCACTTGCCCTATCTCCGAAGTCCTGGCTCAGGACGAAAATTGGCACCAGAGGTAATGGAAAGAATTTGGGCTAGGAGTGCTCAGCTGGGGGAAAGCTCCACAGGGCCTAGAGATCAACTTCTGCTCCCGTGTCCCGTTGTCCCTGCACAGCAGGGCAGACATTCGTCCACTGAACAGTTGGTCTTCCCCTTTCAAGTCTCAGACACCGACCCCCTGCTCCTGAGCCCCGGAGGGCGCATAAACGTCAGCTGCCTTAGTGCCTGTGGGTCTCCTACTCTCACGGAGCTCTCATACATACACGATTCAATTTGTTTTTCTCTTCTTTTTCTTATGTTCATTTAATTAATAGACCAGCCAAAGCACCTAGAAGGAAAGAAGGGAAAAGTTTTCTTCCCCTACACTTGCAAAGCCTTAAATATTTGTTACCTGATCTTTTTTTTTCTCTTAAAAATTTTATTTGTTTGAGAGAGACAGCGATAGCAACAGAGATAGACCCTGAGCACAAAAGGGGGAAGGGGCACGGCTCAGACTTGATCCCTAACCCCTGGGATCATGACCTGAGCCAAAGGCAGACGCTTAACCTGCTGAGCCACCCAGGTGCCCCTTGTTACCTGACCTTTAACCCCAAAAGTTTGCCTGTCTCTGATGTAAAGAGCAACTTTACAGGCAGGACTGGTGATGCCCACAAAGGCTTAGTGGTGGGAGTACAGAACCGTGAAGTAGAAGTAATAGAAAAGTCAGTAGAAGTGGGTTAGGGCCAGCTTGAGAGATTTTATGTCAGACACTGAGATGCCACAGCAATTTTCTGAGCCAGCGAATGACTGTCATGTTGCTCTTTAGATAAAGATTAATTTGGCAGCCATATGTAAAATAGATTAGAATGCAGTATTAATAACTCAGGGAGAGAAGCAAGTTAGAAGATTATAGCAATGGTAAATACACAAGGCAGCATGTATCTGTTGCTCGGCAGTGGCTTAGGAATGAAAAGGATGGAACAAAAACATTAGCTCTAATATTTATTAATAATACCAATATGACTTTAAAAGATCTTTTAATCTGAACTTTATTCCAGGGTCAATAAACATGATTTGACTCAAAAATGTTATACAGAACCATGTCCAGGACCCCCTGGGTGGCCCGTCGGTGAAGCATCCGACTCTTGGTTTCAGCTCGGGTCGTGATCTCAGGGTCGTGAGATTGAGCCTCAAGTCACACTTGATTCCACACTCAGTGGGGATCTGCTTGAGACTCTCTCTCCCTCTCCATGGGCCCCTCCTGCTCATGCTTCCCCTGTCTGTCTCTCTCAAGTAAATAAATAGATCAAAAAAAGAAAAAAAAAGTTGATACTCCAAACATGAAATTAATCAACCAACCACAAAATCCCCTCTTGAATGCAATGTTGTTAACTTACGCATCTATTAAATCATTTTATTCACTAAAAATTTAGTCTGTGCCTACTTTTTTCTAAGCGCTATTCTTGGTGAATGAAGGAGCAGTGAACAAAAGAGACAAAAAACTTTCTGTCCTCAGACAGCTTATATTCTAGTAGGAAAGGTAAAGAAAGAAACATGTAAAATAGGGGCTCCTGGGTGGCTCAGTCAGTTAAGCATCTGCCTTCGGCTCAGGTCATGATCCCAGGGTACTGGGATCGAGTCCCATATTGGGCTCCTTGCTCAGTGGGGAGCCTGCTTCTCCCTCTCCCTCTGCTTGTGTGTGTGCTCTCTCTCTCTCTCTCTGATAAATAAATAAATAAAAATTTTTATTAAAAAAAGAAACATGTAAAATATAACAGGGTTAGATGGTAGTGCTATTGGTAAACAAAACAAAACAAAACAAAACAAAAACAGGCAAGCAAGGTAAGTTGTAAAGGACAGAACTTATTTAAAAATGAGTTATTATTTTTTTTCTAGAATGGTGAGGAAAACTTCCCTAAGAAGGCAACATTTAAGCAGAGTACTAAGCAGTGTGGGAGTGACCCATGGGGCTCTACGGGTAGAGAGAACACCAAGTATAAATGTCTGGAGTGGGAATGTGATTAACAGCTTTGAGGAACCACAGGGAGACCAACAGAGCCGGAATGAATCAGTGAGAGAGAAGCGGAACTGTGGAAAACTAGAAGTAGCAAGAGGGCACAAAGCCAGGGCCTTCTAGTTTATTATAGGAACCGTGGTTCATCCCTTAATTACAATGGAGGATTCTGAACAGAGTAGTATGATCTGAGTTTTTGAAAGTTTTGAAAGGATCCTGGCCATGAGAATGAGTGAGGACTCAAGGGTGGGTGGAGGCAGTGAGACCATTCAGGAAGCTCTTTGCAGGAAACCAGGTGAGAGAAGATGGTAGCTTAGACCTGGGGCAGCAGCACTGGGGCTCTTAAGAACCAGTCAGACTCAAGATCTTGCGGGAAGAGAGAGCTGGCAGAATTTCCTGGGACAAGACAGAGAGAAGAGAGAATGATGGCTCCAGAGTTTCTGGCCTGAGCACCTGGAAGGATGCAGGTGTGATGAGTTAAGATGCAAGAAATTGCAGGAGGAGCACAGCTGGGGCAGGAATGATGTGGACAAAGACTAGGAGTTTGTGTTTGGATGTGCTAATTTGAGCTGTTTATTACAGATCTACATGGAGGTGTCAAGTTTGCAGCTGACGATGACATAATGAGATACCCCTTGAGTTTCTCAAGTAGCATCTGAAAGCTGTCAAGAAGTATGCACTTGGAAATCATTAGCACGAGGATGTTATCTAGTACCATGATAATGGCTGAGACCATCAAGGGATGAATGTAGGTATTAAGGATGTGTGAAGACTGACTTCTGGGTCCCTCCAAGGTTAACAGGTCAGGGAAATGAAGAGTCAGTAAGAGAAATAGAGAAACAGTGGCCAGTTAAACGGAAAACCAAAGGAGGGTGGTTTTCTAAAAGCCCATTGAAGAACTGTTTCAAGGAGGAAGGAGTGAGTGAACGTTTAAACAGTAAGTCATCGACTGGGGCCAGTGTAGTGTAGTGCGGTGACGGTAGGAGCCGGGATTGTATGAGTTCAACAGAGGACTCAAGATATTGGAGTAATGAACACTCTGTTACAAGAATTACGATCTAGTGGCACCTGTGTGGCTCAGTGGGTTAAAGCCTCTGCCTTTGGCGGCTTGGGTCATGATCCCAGTGTCCTGGGAACCCGCCTGGCTTCAGGCTCTCTGCTCAGCAGGGGGCCTGTTTCCCCAGCCCCACTACCTGCCTCCCCCACGCCCCCCCCCCCAGCTTACTTGTGATCTCTATCTGTCAAATAAATAAATAAACTCTTAAAAAAAAAAGAATTATGATCTAAAAGGGACCACAGACATGAGGTAGTGGTTTGAGAGTGATGTGGGGTCATGGGAGGGTTTTTGAAGATGAGAGAAAATTTCTATCCTTATGATAGTGATCCAGGAGCGATCAGGAAATGGGGTACAATGTCCCAGAACAGTCAAGTGGGGATGGGAGGTAGAGCACAGGAGTGGGATTGGTCTTCGAGAGGAGCCCAAGACAGTTCATTCACAGAAATGGAGGAGCACAAGAAGGACTATAGTGAAGGCCACGAGAGAACAAGCCTGCTCGGTCACTGGCTTTGTGACCAGGGGCCGAGCTCTTTGATCTCTCTCTGCCTTGGGTCTCTCATTTGCCAAATGAGGGCACCAATGGTCCCTGGCTTACAGGGTTGTCATGGAGATTATGTGAGTTTACTTCTGTATAGTGTTTACGATAATTTCTAGCAAATAGGGCTGAGTGCATGCCAGTTACTGTGCTCCTAGCTGGAGGAAGGAAGGTATGAGTGTGTAGGTGTGGAAGGCCTGGGGGGTGTGGTGGTAGTGGGAAAATGAAGATACTCTTTTCTGATTGCTTTTATTCATTTATTTATCTTTTATTAAAATAGGAAGTAAGGTCATCAGTTGGGAGTGAAGACGGGAGTCAGTGTTAGATCTTTGAAAAGAGGGAAGAGATGTGGGATAGTTGCCTGGGAGAGCAGAAATGTACTTGGATTAGGGAAATGCAGTAGAATTTCTTGGTAATATTTTATGCCCACTTGAGGTTCATGAAGAAAAATTCAAAGTGAGAGGTGATGATACGTTACTCATTCCATGTTCCTCTTCTTGAGTGCAGGTGAGGCATATGCTCATAGAGTTGAATTTAACTGGGGTTGAGTTTTGCTAGAACAGTACAATGAAGGGAAAGGTAAGAGACTTGATTTATATGAGAGTGATTATATCGTGACAGACAATGGACTTTTGATTAGTTGCAAGGAAGGAAATAAGGGCTTAAAACCAAACCTGACAGTGAAAAGGCTGTAGGATTTATGGACTATGGGCCTGAGGATTTGGGGAATCACAGCATTGAAAGGAGTGAGTTGGAATTATAAAAGGCAGTAGTTGGAAAATGGGGTACCCAAAATTTGTTATTTAGCAGTGGATGTAGTCCTAGGTAATAAAGTGTAAGGTATACTGTGTAAGGTCTGATGGGAGCAGATGGCATCTTAGCTCGGCCCGCCATAACAAAATACCACTTCCTCAGCGGGAATTTATTTCTCACAGTTCTGGAAACTGGAAGGCCAAGATCAAAATACCAGCAGGGTCAGGGCAGATGGCCACCATCTTGCGGTGTCCTCACACAGCCTTTCCTTGATGCCTGTGGGTGGTGAAAGAGAGGAAGCAAGCTTTCTGATTTCTTCTTCTAAAGGCACCAATCAATCCCATCATGGAAACCTGAAACCATCTAAACTTGAGTGACTCATCTCCGAATACCATCGCCTTAGGGGTGTGCTTCAGCATGTGAATTCGTGGGGGACACACCTCAGGCCACAGCAGTTGAAGAGGGAGGGTGCGATCCAGTCCCTGGAGAAGAGGAGAACAGGGAACTGTGTAGCTATTGGTTATCTGAGTGATTATGAAATCCCAGGAGCGATGTTAGTGCCATAACTGTGAACTAGGATTTAAAATCCTTAAAGAACTGGAGTGACCTAGGATCTGTAGGTACTTGCAACAAGGATGGTGTTGGTTGGCATCGTGCAATGACAGGAGGTTCAGAGCTGAGTGTTTTCGGGAAAGAGTGAAGAAGAATGGTTAGCTTCATGCCGACCGGTAAGAGAAGTGTGGGCGAGGAAGTGGCTTCTGTCTGAGGAAGCTGCAGAGAAAGCAAAAGCCGCAAGTTAGACTCCAAACAAGAAAATGAAGAGAGAATGTTCATAGCACAGACCCAGTGGGACATTTACAAAAATGGATCTTCTATGTACCTAAGTATAAAAAGCTTCACTGGCTTTGAGGGATCAGTCAACTTTAATTGGAAAGTCTTGGCCTTGCTTTTACAATTATGTAAGAATTGCCTTATTGTCCGATTTCTCATTTATAAATGTGAGTTCCTGGGAATTGTGTCTAATTAGTAAGTAAAATAAGACCTTTTTAAAAGAGATTCTACTTATTTATTTGACAGAGAGGGAGAGAGAGCGCACACAAGTAGGAGGAGCGACAGGCAGGGAGAGAGGGAGAAGAGGGAGAAGCAGGTTCCCCGCTGAGCAAGGAGCCCCATGCGAGACTCAATTCCAGGACCTTGGGATCGTGACCAGAGCTGAAGGCAGATGCTTAGTGGACTGAGCCACCCAGGCACCCCTAAAATAAGATGTTGAGTGCACTAGAAGAATCTGTTTCTTTAAAGAAGCACAGTGGTAAAGCTTTCCATAAAGTGCTGTGTCTTTCTGAACCAGATTTCCCATGTTCTCTTTTGACTGATAGGTTCACCATAAGGAACAACTACGATTGTGTTGAGGAGATCATCACTGCCAGCAAGGGGAGTGTGCAGGACAGGGAGGGGGGTGGGGTGGGGTGGGGGTTGTGGGTTGTGGGTGGATGCCAGCATGGGGAGTTAACAGCTGTAATGATGGCTGCTACCCAGGAGAGTTTTACCCACCACTCAGGAGGGCAACATTAGACCCAGACAGGGAAGGGACAATGAATCAGCATTTCTTTTTTCTTTCTTTCCTTTCCTTTCTCCACCCCCCTCCCCCACACTGTTGTTATTCACATAATTCCGGTTTCTCTTTTCCAAATTAATGTTTTCTGGGTTGACCTTGCATTCCCTCTACATTAATATTCTACTGATGATGGATGTGGCTATCCGTGAACGGAAATTCTGGAATGTCACACTGTCTTACGCAAATCTGAACAAAAGTGATTTTGCCTACCAAAAAGAAGCATTACTTTGCTGGAAGATAAATTCTGGAAGAATGGCTAGCAATTTAAATATGAACAAGTAGCGATTTTTTAGCTAGTCAAGTTGGTGGAGATGGGGGGAAAAGGTTTGCAGAATGTAAATGTTTAAAGGTCTAAAAATCATTAGCAAATACTTGATTCCAAACCCTCTGTCCTTCACCACCAAACCATTGCAGACACCAGTAATCAATCTTCTCATTCTTTCCCACTGAGCTCAAAGCAGGTCACACATTCTTGAATACATTTTTCCAGGCACCATTCCTAATCAATTGGCATTAGAAAAACAGGTAAAATCCAACCATCATCTCAGGTCTATATATTTTCTGTGCTTCATGGGAAATGCAGTATCCTTGTTATGTTCTTATGTGCGCCCTTGAACCACAAAGTGGGCATTTGTAAATATCGTCGATTTATTCAATAACACTTATTTTGTGTTTTGACTATGAATTTTTTTGTGTTCCATGAATGTGGCATATATTTTTCAACATTATGTAATGCAGATATCTAGTGCCTCTGATATTGAAAGATGATTATTTGTGCAGAAAATCCTCTGTGGTAACTATAGTGATTATATATAAGATTTGGTTTAATAATTTGAAACCTGTATGTCTAATATAATAATTATAATATCTAAATACTAGTTAGTGACATTATTTATGTCTAGCATTTACATATGAATAGATATTTGTTAATGTTTTTCTACTACTTGTGATTTCAGTGAGAAATTTATCTTGGTAATTTAAACATCTTTAATTAAAATTCCATTGAATATAAATAATGCATTTTATCATATAATTATATAGTTTAGCGTTTGGAGAGATCTTAAAGATTATGTATTCCACCTGAAAAGGTAATGCAGAAATTACTTCTACAGCATTTCATAGAGATTGTCATTCAAATTTCTCAGAGTATATTTGGTAAAAGGGAGGTACTGTCTTCCTAGCTGGGTTCCCTCATCAAATACATAATCAACCATTATCGATGTTAGTTGTAGAGTCCGTAAAGATGAAAAGACATGACTTTCATGATAGCAGCAAGTAAGCCAGATATAATATGTATAAAAGTAACTTTAAATTATTTTCTCTGTTCAGAGAATTCCACAAAAGATGCTGATTACTAAACTTGATGTATTCAACATTCAAAAAATAAAGCCATTAAGAAAAAATAAAGCTATTAGAAATTGTCAGTTCCATCTCCTTATTTCTTTCCTGTCAGACCCAACTTCTAGAAACCATTCTGTATCTGTTTCCTTTTCTCCCTTATCTCCTATTTACTTCTCAACGTACTACAAGTTGTCTTCTGCTTATACTATTCCACCAAAATTTCCTCTCACAAGGTCATCAGTGACCATTTTAACTGTAAATTTAAAAAAAGTTCAGAGTTTTTTTTCTCTTGTATCTTTTCGCTAGTTTAATAGAGTTGGCAAATTTCCTTGAACCTTTAATTCCCCTGAAGTCTATGACATCCTACTCTCCTACTTCTTTTACTCTAGGTAACTATAGTAAGTAACTATAGTAAGTAATATCTTAATGACAGCAACCTAATCTGTTTAATCCCTTTTATTTTCATATCACCAAAAGCTTGATACTTTACAGATTTGTTGTCCTCCCAGAGAAATTAGGTAAGCCAGCCTTAAGTCTTCAACAGCCTTATGTTATAGAGATTTTCTTTATGTAAGCATTCTTTGAAGACACTATGGGGGAGAAAAAATGAGAAAGATGTATATATATATTCTAAAGGAATTTATGATCTATTGGAAACTATGTAATCAAATAACCATACTATTAAGAAGTTTAAGGTAGAAACTACAAAGGAAGCAGTAAGTTCTATTTAGAATTTCTTTTCTGGAAATATGGCCAATAAGACATTTAAAATTCTTTAATTGTTTAGGAGGAGGAGGGTAGGGATATTAATTTTAGAATTTATGCAGTCATGTATGTTAGAATTTTAAAGATGACGACTAAAATAAATCAGTTTTACAATTTTTAGAGAATAAAATGAAGGGGAAACAAAGTTAACAGAAAAATGAAGTTAAATTCATTTTAAAAGCAGGGCAATTAGAAAATTAAAATAAAATGTTAGGAATAAGTCCAAATATAATAGTAGCCATAAGAAATGTAAATGGATTAAATTGCCAATTAAAAGAAAAAGATGGTGACACTTGATAAAAAAAACTTTTTTTTAGCTGTTAGTACTATTAATGATCCATATGAAAACAAATGAACGTTCTACCTCCTGCAGAAGTCACTTCCATGTGGTTTAATAAAGAAAATGAGGGAAACAATTCTGTTTATCTAATGAAAACATAAAAGGAAACTAGAAAGATAAGACAAAATTGAGCAAAGAAATTTGAAAATATAAGAGTAATAAAGTCTAGTATACAGAATTTTAAAATGTATATTAAAATATACGTAAAGAAAATAAATATAATTGAAAAATTGGTAGAATAGGTGAATAGGCAATTTTTAGGAGAAGTAAGACAAGTGACTATTAAACTTCTTCAAGTTCATATATAATCTGGAGAATACAAATTAAAACTACAATAAGAAACAAGCATATCTCTCAGCTTAACAAAAATTAAAAAGCCCTGAAAACACCAGGTTTTAGTGAGAATGTGGAACAATGGGTACAATGCTGGGAGTAAATATTGGAACAAATTCTACCATTCTGTAATTTAACTTCTAGATATATAAATTTAGAAAAAAACTCTGGAATATAGGTATAAGGAAGTGGTTTTAGTGACATCATTTATAATAGTAAAAGAAGTGGAAGCAATTTAAATGTCTATCACCATGTAGAATAGATTAAAAATTATATATTTTTATACAAAAATTTTTTGAATTTTTTAATATTCCATGGAATATTCTAATTACTTAAAGTAAATTAATTAGGACTATGTGTATCAGCAAGGCTAAATATTGAACACCCCCACTCAGATATTCTTTAAAAAATTTTTTTAAAGTTTTATTTTAATTCCAATTAATTAACATACCATGTAATATTAATTTCATGTATACTATATAATCATTCAACAATTCATAAATCACCAGATGCTCATCACAAGTGCACTTCTTAATCCCTGTCACCTATTTACATATCCCACCCCCCAGTAACCTTTCTGGTAACCATCATTTTGTTCTCTATAGTTAAGAGTCTGTTTCTTGATTTCTCTCTCTCTTTTCCCTTTACTCATTTGTTTTCTTTCTTAAGTTCCATACATGAGTGAAATCATATGATATTTTTCTTTTTCTGACTGACTTATTTCACTTAGTGTTATACTCTCTAACTCCAACCATGTTATTGCAAATGTTCCACCCAAATACTCTTAAGTCAAAAGATAAGACACACAGCATGACATCATTTCAGTACATTTTGAAAAATGAAGACTATATTATATATTATTTAGAATTATATACATATATAGAAAAATTATAAAGAATGCACATGAATAGGGTGCCTGGGTGGCTCAGTCAGTTAAGTCTCTGGCTTTGGCTCAGGTCATGATCCTGGATCCCGGGATCAAGACCTATATGGGGCTCCCTGCTCACTGGGGAGTCTGGTTCTCTCTCTGCCCTGCCTCTGCTTGTGCTCTCTCTATCTCTCTATCAAACAAATAAAATCTTTAAAAAATGCACATGAATGAAAAGTACCAAAATTATGGTCATGATTACCTCTATTACCTCTGTGAAGGAGGGAGAATTCCATAGGGGAAGGGTACATTGAGGTCTTCAAGTACATTTTTTAATTTTTTATTTGTTACCTTCCTCTCTATACCTTCTTATGTTTTGAATTATTTTAAAAAATGTGGTTTTTGAAGGCTTCAGGAATTGAGAGCAGGTAGAAAATCAGCTTTGACTAGAGGCAATCAAGGAAGGCAACAAGTTAGCCAAAGAAACAAAGGGATGAAAGTCAGAGATGGAAGTGAAGAGGGCACCACAGGGGAGGATACCACAAGAGCCCTGAAACCAGGAGCAAACTCAGAGAACTGAGGATGGCTTGATTCTACTTGAACATGGAAACAGACACCAGAAGGAAATGTAATTTAGGATGCTTCAGGAAAAAAATCTTTGGCCTTTAGGGTTTTTATTTTTTTCATATACAATGGGAAGATATTTATAGCTTTTTAGTAGGGAACTGTAAACTTGTTGTGTGCTTTAGAAATACTAAAATGGTCCAGAATAAATCAAGACTGATAATATAAAAATGATGAATCTGATAGGTGAGGCATATTTAAGAGATCACTGCAATATTCCAGGCAAGACAAGATGGAGAAGTACCTGTAGCTATGACAGTGGCTCTTGAAGTGGGAAAGAAAAGATGGGTATGAGAAAGAATATTGAGATGAGAATTAAAAGATTCAGAGTCTGATGGAGCGTGGGGTGTGGAGATGCCATGGAAGATTCACAGATAACTGCAACTTTTCGATGCTAGATAGAAGTATTGTTATGGTATTAATAGAAATAGAAATATCAGAAGAATGTGCTGATTTTGAAAATAAAGTTCAGTTTTAAATACATTGAATTTTACATATTTCCTATAGAGATACTGAGAGGGCAGCTAAGTACCCTTAGCATGTATCTGCTCCATGATGATATTAGAAGGCATGCAGTTATGATTCTATCCAAAGGAAACAAAGAAAATATGGGTGGAAACAGAATCTTCCAGAATGACTATTTTTAGGATGCTAGAAGAGAACCAGGAAGAATTATGTAACAAGGTCTAAAAAAGGAAGTGGATGGTCACAGCATCATACTGAAATGAGGTGAGGAACTAGAACTGAATTAGATGATTCAAAGGTCACTGTGTCTATTGATAAAGTACATTTAAAAAATGACTTCAAATGTAATGTGCTGTTTAAAAACAATTTGCTTAAACATTGTTTAAAAATAAATGGTGAAAAACTGAAAGTTTTTCCTCTAAGATCAGGAACAAAACAAGGATGTCCACTCTCATCACCTTTATTCAATATACTTCTGGAAGTCCTACTCACAGCAATCAGATGAGACAAAGAAATAAAAGGCGTGCAAATTAGTAAGGAAGAGATAAACTGTCACTAATTGCAGATGACATGATAACACATATAGAAAACCCTACGGACTCCGCTAAAAAACCTAGAACTAATAAATGAATTCGGTAAAGTTGCAGGATACAAAATTAATATACAGTAATCTGTTCTGTTTTATACATTAATAACAAAGTAGCAAAAGGAAAAATTAAAACAATATCATCGACAATTTCATTGAAAAGAATGAAGTACCAAAAAAAAAAAAAAAAGAATAAAGTATCTGAAGTAAGTTTAAGCAAGGTAAAAGACATATACATTGAAGAAGGAAATTGAAGACAACAAAAACAAATGGAAAGATATACCATGTTCATGGATTGGAAGAATTACTGTTGTTAAAATATTCATATACCACCCAAAGCATCGATAGATACAGTGCAATCTCTATCAGGATAAATACCAATAGAATGTTTTATAGAACTAGAACAAATAATCCTAAAATTTGCACGGAACCATATAAGACACCAAATGGCCAAAGCAATCTTGAGAAAAGAATAAAGCCGGAGGTCTCACAATCCCGGATTTCAAGCTATGCTACAAAACTAAAATAATCAATACAGTATGGTACTGGCACAAAAACAGACACATAGATCAACAGAACAGAATAGGAAGTCGAGATAAACCCAAGATTTTATGGTCAATTTATCTGTGACAAAGGAGGAAAGAATATACAATGGAGAAAAGATAGTCTTTTCCATAAATGGTGTTGGAAAAACTGGACAGCTATGTGCAAGTGAAATGAAACTGGAACATTTTCTTACACTATATACAAAAGTAAAATGAATTAAAGATGTAAATGTAAGACCTGAAACTGTAAAGCTCCTAAAACATAGGCAGTAATCTCTTAGACATCTACCTTTTTTCTAGATATCCTCCTGCAAAGGAAACTCGAGAGCAAAAGTAAACTATTGGGACCACATCAAACTATAAAGCTCATCTTTAAAAAAAAAAAAAGATTTTATTTATTTATTTGAGAGAGAGAGAGCATGAGAGAGAGAGAACATAAGTGGGGAGAGAGACAGAGAGAGGGAGAAGAAGACTTCATGTTCAGCAGGGAACCCAACGTGGGGCTTGATCCCAGAGCCCCCGGCATCATGACCTGAGCTGAAGGCAGACTTTTAACTGACTGAGCCACCCAGACACCCCAAAACTATAAAGCTTTTGCACAGTGAAGGAAACCATCAACAAAATGAAATGGCGACCTACTGAATGGGAGATGATATATGTGAATGATATGTGATAAGCAGTTAATATCCAAAATATATAAAGAACTCAAACAACTCCACACCAGAAAAGCCCCACATGCTCTGATTAAAAAAGGGGCAGAGGAACTGAATAGACATTTGTCTGAGAAGACGTAGAGATGGACAACAGGCACATGAAAATGTGTTCAACTTCACTAATCATCAACACAAATCAAAACCTCAATGAGATATCATCTCACACTTGTCAGAATGGCTAGTATCAAACAGATAAGAAATAACAAGTGCTGGTGAGAATGTGGAGAAAAAGGAACCCTCATACCCTGTTGGTAGGAATATAAAGTGGGGCAGCCAGAACAGTATGGAAGTTCCTCAAAAGATTAAAAATAGAAGTACCATATGATCCAGTAATTCTGCTGCTGGGTATTTACCCAAAGAAAATGAAATCATTAATTCAAAAAAATACAAGGACCCCTATGTTTATCACAGGATTATCTACAGTATCCAGGACATTGAAGCAACCTAAGTGTCTATCGAAAGATGAACGAATGAATATGTATATATACAATGGAATATTATTCAGCCATAAAAAAACAATGAAATCTTGCCATTCACAACATGAATGAACCTACTGCATATTATGCTAAGTGAAATAAATCAGGCAGAAATACCATATGAATTCACTTACAT
The DNA here is from genome assembly GCF_963455335.1 of Martes martes. NCBI lineage: Eukaryota > Metazoa > Chordata > Mammalia > Carnivora > Mustelidae > Martes > Martes martes. The sequence continues at coordinate 42,619 of NW_027666641.1, forward strand.
GTGGAATCTAAAAAACAAAACAAACAACAAAAACAGGAATGTTCTCATAAATGCAGAGAACAAATTCATAATTTCCAGAGAGGAGGAGAGTAAGGGGTTGGGCAAAATGGTGAAGAGGCTAAGAAGTACAAATTTCCAGTTATAAAATGAAAAAGTCACAGAGATGAAAAGTCCAGCATAGGGAATGTAGTCAATAGTATTGTAATAATTTTGTATGGTGACAGATGGTAACTGTACTTACCATGGTGAACACTGTATAATGCATATAATCGTCAAATCACTATGTCATACATCTGAAACTAATATAACTTTGTATGTCAAATGTACTTCAATAAAACAGGAAATTTATGTACAGGAAAAATTCTAATGAAGTTCTGATTATAACTTAGTTTTAAGCACATAAAATTTCTAATGCTATTTTAATTGATTTTGACATTTGTTTCCAATTCTTTGATTACTTCTTACTTTCCTTCCTATTTATCACTCTTCTAGGGATTTCCTCATCTTCAAGGCATTTACCAACAATAGTTTCCAGAAATAGTTACAGGACAATTGAAGTGTACTGAAACAGTCTAGGTTCATTTTTCTCAATGACAGAGGCATCTTCCAAAGCCCCGAAGTTTTAAAAATGGCTTGTTGTAGTGATTTCAGTGATAATGCCTATTATGTTCACTTATTTTAGCTACATCCATTGAATTAAGGAAATTAGTTCATGTTTTTCTTTTTTCTTTTTCTTTTTTCTTTTTTCTTTCAATCTATCAACACATGACATACCCAGTCCCTCTGGTGTAACAATATAATTTTGATATTCCATGTTCTCAGGTCTTTCATCTAGAATTTGTATGGTCTAATTCATATCTTTACAGATTCAATAATTGCTTTCTACTTAAAGTATTTCTCTAAAAAAAGTCATAGTAAATCCTAACTATTTGGCATCTGGTTAAAAAATTTATATTTGTTCAATTATTATTTTCAAATGCAGAGCCATCATAGAATCTTAAACCTGGAAAAGGCCTTAAAGAAAATTAACCTGCATCATTTGACACATGAGTAATGAAAAGCCCAGAAAAATTAGGGAACTAGGTAAGAGTCACATGGCATGTTAACACATCATACACGATTCAGAATTAATGTAGTTACAAGGACCAACACATATTAAAATGATTAAAAAATTACTTGCATATTACAGTCATCCTAAATATTATTAGATGTCCACTATGGACATCAAGCTATATTAGGAGCTAATGAGAAAACGAAAGGAAGTGATGAGACTGTTCCTTTCTTCTAGGAGAAGAAAGTCTCTGCTGTGCTTTCTACAGAATCTAAAATAGAAAGTTATCAGTGTTGGATGAAGGAAAAATGAATGATTTTAGTTGACAAAATGCCTTTTCTTGATTCCATGGTAAAATTACTAACAGATAAGCCGATCAAGGCATTTTATAGGTTAATATTATATATATACATACAGAACAGTCAAACCCATTATCAAGGGCCAGATGCTTTGAGGGTTTACTCAACAACAACAACAATTTTATTGTTGTTTTCAAGAAGGCTTGACCAAAGAGGATTGGGAAATTTAGCTAGATTATTCTCCTTTTTTTCTTCCTTTAGGAAATGTTCTTACTCCCCAGTCAATACTAGAAAAAGAGGGTGGTGCACAAAGGCACTTTGAAGTGAGTAGATATGAAACAGTATCTTAAATAATCCATCTAATGGCACAAGGTTTTGAAAAAAAAAAAATTTAAGCTTAACTCAGGTTAGCATCTCAGGTTATATATTAGATAAATTTTGGGGAAAGGGGTGATGATTAGTAAAGAAATTTACTGCTAACATAGATAAAGGTATAGCATAATTTCTAATTTTCCTTCTAAATCGTATATTTGAATTTTTTTTTAATTGCTTTGGGACATGTGTAACATTAGAGAGAGGAGTGAACCATTAGAAAAGCAACCACGGTTAACTGTGTCAGCGTGACATCAAGCCATGATGATTAAGGGATACTAATAAAATTCTGGACTAAGATTAATTCTCAGGAAACTATTCAAATTAGTTCCATTTAGTGTTGAATACATGGTTGGGTACATCACCCTTCCTTAGGACCTGAAAGGCCTGCACTCCCACATAGGAGTAAGCTATTCTAGATCTGGCCACAGTGTGGAGATGTTGCAACACAGAAGCACCTTGCCATGCCAGAGACAAGCTGAGTTCTATTGGAACATGGATTTCCAGTGCCTGAATGAATTTTCCTTTTCATTCTATAACATCTTATCATAAACAAGTGGTTCCATTTTCCAGTATAAGTTCATAAGTGTGTGTGGCAGACTTTTTTGGTGGGAACATTAGAATTTCTGTGCATCTGGTACCTTTAAAGATTCACATGCAATAAGATGCTTTTAACTGAATCTCCTTACTGCAACTAGGAATCCATGTAATGCTAAATGAACCAATTTCAATATATGCAGTGCTCTTGAAAAACCCACTAGAGCATGTAAAATAATAGCAAATACCACCTCAGTCTGTGGGTTTCTTCTAAGAATGAAATTTGTTGTGAAAAGCATTCATGAATTCATGTGCAAATCTAGCTGTTCCTTCATGCCACAAACACAAAGTGCAACTCTATGCCAGGCGCTCTTCCTGGATAAGCAGAGAGAGGCAAAATGACCTGATAGCTACTCCCTGGAAGAGAGTTAAATTAAAAAGATATACAAATACATATTATCATGTAAGACAAATGTACTGAAGGGAAAATAAAAAATTTAATGAAGGTCTGTAAGTTAATGCAGGTGGAAGAAAGGAAGGAGGGAGGTGATAAGTTAGGCAGGTGGAGAGTGTTCCTGGGTAGAGGGAACAGCATTTGGGGAGGTCAGGATGGGGGCTAGTTTGGCAAGGTCAACAAACTGAAGCAATGTTACTAGGTGAATAGGGCTTGAGCTTGCTGAGGGGGATGGAATGAGAATGGAAAGAGATGACCTGCCAAGTTGGGGGCCAGAATATTCAGGTGAGTGAAATGACAAGGACTGTGCATTTTATTCCATGTTCTGTGGGAAGCCTTTGGAGGATTTGTAAGAGCAAGAAGATTGCTTTTTTCCTTCCTGCTATACTGTGTAAATTCCAAAATTAAATATAAAGATTTTTAAGCATTTTTTTACGAGCTGTTTTTTTTTCTTCTTCAATTCTTTCATATTTCTTTTGCCGGAAAATACTTTAGACAGGAGATGCTTGAAGTTTAAGGTTTAAGCTTTTTGAGTAAGAAAAAAAATCCCTTTGAAATGATCTTGATTTTGCTGATAATATTATGCTTTTACACTGCAACATAGTTCTCCAGGCAGTAGTGGGTTTGTGTAATTTGACAGTCGAAAGGAATTTACCTTTGTTTGAAAAAAAATGGATCAGTAAACTACTAAATTATATTATATCAATGCTTGTTGAAGTTATTATTCATGGGGAAAAGAGTCAAAAAAATTAAAAAAAGAAAAACAGAAGAGAGAAAAGAAAGAAGGAAAGAAAGAAGGAGAAGAAAGAAAAAGAAGGAAGGAAGGGAGGAAGGAAGGAAAGGAGGGGAGGGAGGGAGGAAGAAAGAAAGAAAGAGAAAAAAATGAATGAAAACAAGAAAGAGAGAAAGAAGAGAGAGAGGGAAGGAAGGCAGGAGGGGAGGGAGGGAGGGAGGAAGGAAAGAGAAAGAAAGAAGAAAGAAAGAAAGGAAGAAAGAAAGAAAGGGAAAGAGAAAGAAAGGGAAGGGAGGGAGGGAGGAAAGAAGAAAGGAAGGAAGGAAGAAAAAGAAAGAAAGAAAGAAAGAAAGAAAGAAAGAAAGAAAGAAAGAGAAAGAAAGAAAGAAAGAGAAAGAAAGAAAGAAAGAAAGAGAAAGAAAGAAAGAAAGAAAGAGAAAGAAAGAACCCAAAGATTGCATACAATACATAATTTGAAGGAGAGTAGATCCTTTAAGCTGAGCTGATCCTTTGGCAGGCAGTAAGGAAGCCTACTTCTTCCCTATTAAATGAATTTGCTCCGTCACTCTGCAAGCTATTTATCATTCTTTCGCACTCTCTGTGAATTCCAGCACCTACATTTCTACACAGTGTATGTCGGAGAGTGATTGGTACATGCTGAAGTGACTGAAGGTATATCAGAATTAGTTACAAGTTGTTTTTTGTTTTTGTTTTTGTTTTGTAGTAAATTAGATATTGTCCACATGGACCAGTTGAAAAGCTGCAAAATAAAGGAAAAAGAAACAGAATGATGAGACGTGCATAGTCATTAAAGGGATGAAATGAAGATAGGGAGTTTTCTCAAGTTTATTCTACTTGTACCCCACTCTTGGGATAGAAGGAATATTTACAGAATTAGATGAGTGGGAGATATATGTGAAGAGTATACAAGTTTGGGGAGCCTGGGTGACTCAGTCAGTTAAGTGTCCACCTTCAGTTCAGGTCATGATTCCAGGATCCCGGGACTGAGCCCCATATCCAGCTCCCTGCTTAGTAGGGAGTCTGCTTCTGCCTCTGTCCCTTCCCTCCCCTCCCCTCTGCCAGAGTTCTCTCTCTCAAATAAATAAATAAATGAAATCTTAAAAAAAAAAAGAATATATAAGTTTGGTGGGATTCATCTGCTTAAAGCTTTCTTAAAAGTGACATTATTTTTTTAGAAAGGGGAGGGGCAGAAGGAGAGGGAGAGAACCTTAAGCAGGCTCGAGGCCTATTACAGAGCCCGACTTGGGGCTTAATCTCCCAACCCTGAGATCAGGACCTGAGCTGAAATCTACAGTCAGATGCTTAACTGATTGAGCCACCCAGGTGCCCCTAAGGTGACATTTCAAAGAACTTAAGTTGGAAATGAAGTTCTTTTGTATTTGTCCACATACCATTTTTGATGCTCTTTCCCTTGTGTAGATTCAAGTTTTCATTGGGTATCATTTTTCTGTTGCCTGTAGAACTTCAACTTTTTATTTTTTTTTTTCTAGTCTCAGTCTATTAGCTATGAATTTTCTCAATTTTTTTTGAGAAGTTCTTCAATTCACTTTTACTTTCAGTTTTGAAAGCTATTTACTCTGGGTACACAATTCTAGGTGGACTTTTTGTGTCTGCATTTTATTTATTTAAATTCAGTTAATTAACATATAGTATATTATTAGTTTCAGGGATAGAGTTTAGTGATGGATCAGTTGCATATAACACCCAGTGCTCATTACATCAAGTGCCTCCTTAATGCCCATCACCCACGTACCCCATTCCCCCACCCACCTCCCTTCCACTCGACTTTATGTGTCTACATTTAAAGATATAGTCCCATTCTCTTATGTCTGACAATGAGAAGTTTGAAGTAATTCTTATCTTTGCCCTCCATACATAATGGATCTTCACCCCTCATCCCCTCTCTGGCTACTTTTAAGATTTTCTTTTTGTCACTTCTTTGTAGTAGTTTAATTACAACATTCTCAGCGTAGCTTTTTTTTTTTTTTTTTAATTTTGTTTGGGATTGGTTAAGCTTTTTGAGTCTGTGAGTTTACAGTTTTTATTGGGTATTGAAAAATATCTCGTGTCATTTCTTTTTTTTAAATTAATTTATTTATTTTAATAAACATATAATGTATTTTTATCCCCAGGGGTACAGGTCTGTGAATCGCCAGGTTTACACATTTCACAGCACTCATCATAGCACATACCCTCCCCAATGTCCATATCCCCACCTCTCCTGTCATTTCTTCAAAGATTTTTTTCTATTCTGCCCTGCACTCCCATCTTTTTTTTTTTCTATTCAAGACTCCACAAAACATATATGTTACGCTGTCCCACAGGACAATGGGGTTCTGTAAATTTATTTTATTTTTTCTGAGCTTCATTTTGGGCAGTTTATAGTTTCTAGTTCTGTGTCTTCTACCCTCCTTTTCTCCCCTCTGAAATATTTAGTTTGCTCTCAATCCCACTTAGTGAAATTTCACTTAGTGAAATTTTCATGACAGGTAATGAATTGGTCGCTTCTGGAAGTTTAATTGGATTATTTTTTACATCTTCCTCATTGTATTTACTCATTGCATTTCATTAAAAGTAATAAAAATATTTCATTACCTTTAAAATCTAAGCATATTTTCCATATTTATTGTGACCATTTTATAGTATTTGTTCACTAAATCCATTATCTCTGTCATTACTTAGTCAGTTTATATTGATTAATTTTTTTCCACATTTAAGGTTTATATTTTCCTGCTTCTTGGCGTATCTAGTAAGTTTGGATTGGATGCTAGACGTTGTAAATTTCTCATTGTTGAGTCTGAATTTCACTGCATTTTCCTTTAATAAGCTCTATACTTTTTTCTGGAAGACATTTACATTACTTACAAACAAGGGTGGTCCATTCAAGGCTTGACTTAATGTTTGGGCAGGTAAATGTAGCTATTCTCTAGGACTAGTTCATTCCCAGTATGAAGGGTAACCTTTTCTGGGAACTCTATAGACTGTCATAACAGAATATCACAAAATAGGTGGCTCTTAAATAACAGAAATTTATTTTATCACAGTTTTGGAGCCTGGAAGTTCAAGATCAGGGTGCTGGCAGAGTTGGTTTCTGGAAAGATCCCCCTTCTTTGCTTGCAGATGAACATCTCTGTGCTGTGTCCTCACATGGCCTTTTCTCTACGCATGAGCTGAGAAAGATTAAACTCTTTGGTGTTTCTTCCTCCTCTCCTTCTTCTTCTCCTTCTCCTCCTTCTTCTTCTTTAGAAGATTTTATTTATTTATTTTACAGAAAGAGGGAGAGAGAGCACAAGCAGGGGGAGCAGCAGAGAGAGAGGGAGAAGCAGGCTCCCTGCTAATCAGGGAGCCCAACATGGGACTTGATCCCAGGATCCCCAGATCATGACCTGAGCTGAAGGCAGATGCTTAACTGACTGAGCCATCCAGGACCCCCAGAGTGTCTTCCTCTTCATATATGGAAGGATACCAGGCCTATTGGGTTAGATCTTATGATCTAATTTAACCTTATAATTTTATTTAACTTTAATTACCCTTATGATCTTATTTAACTATAATCATTTTCTTAAAGGTCATAACTCCACATATAGTCACACTGGGGTTTAGGGCTTTAAAATATGTATACTAGGAGGATACAATTCCTTCCCCAACACCCAGCATATTCAATAAGTTTTCTCCACTCAGGCTGGTAGGAACCTGACTGAATAATATTCAGCCCCATATGAGCTATCAACACTGCTTTGTCTTATGGGTACCCAGTAATTCTTTTCCTTCACTTTATAAGGCTCATACTGTTCTTTATTCAAAGACTTTATGCAGATTTCTGGGACTCTTCCTTCTGTTTCATCTTCTTCCCTATAAATCCTAGGTTTCTTCGTATCCTTGAACACTAATCTTTATTTTCTTACCTCAGTGAGACTAACACACTTTGTTTGTGTTCCCCTCTCTGTGCTGCACCTGGAGATTGCCTGGCATAGATCTAGGACTCACATTGGTTCCTCTCCTCTCAGTGTTTACATTTCTCTTCTACCAATTGTCCAATGCCTGAAAAGAGTTGTGTATTTTTATAATGTCCTCCTTGTTTCTGGCAAGAGATCACATCTCGTAGCAGTTATTACTTCATGGGCCGAAGCAGAAGTCCTTTTATTTTGCATTTATAAGATTAAAGACTTGTGACTACTTAATTTCTTTCATAAATAAATGATAATATTAGCAGACTTACTTTCTAGATTTTTCTAGAATATAGATAGATAAATAGATAGCAAGCCTCTATGTGTCTAGAAGATAGGATATTATCTATCTTGTCAATCTGGGTATATTAGATCATACCCTGGTTCCAATCACAGCCTCCCAAAACCTAAAAATTGTATTCAGTTAGAATCCTACATGAAATCTTTATCAAATAGAATTCAATCTCACATAGTGAAAATATTGTGAAATACATTGTGGAAATTTTGCCCCCAGTTGAGAATCGTTGCTATAATATATCCTTAGATTGCCCAAAGGTGAAAATAATAAAGCTTTGAAACAATTGATTATCACTGATCTTTTGAATGGTTTATAGCAATGTCACTCAAATTCTTGCACAATTGAGAATTACACGAGTGCAAGTGAAGGGAGTGCACCCGAGTTTGCAAAGTTGTACAGATGATAATGAAACACATAACATGCTGAGAACTACTATTCTAGAGATCAAGTGTGAGCGTGCATCAGAATTGGCTGGTGACCTTGTTAAAGCAGATTGCCAAGGCTCAGACATTGATTCATTAGGCCTGCACAGGGCCTATGAAAGTGCATTTCTAACACTTTCTCAGGTGACACAGCTGCTGCCAGTCTTTGAACCATGCCTTGAGAATCACTGTTTGATAGCATAGTTGTGTTGTTTAACTATGGCAACAGTAATTTTTAAAGCAAATGATTTTATTTATATATAATATGATAAATTTGAGAAGATCATGTGGTGTAGTCAAAGAAGTATAGGAACTGGAATTAAAATGAGAACAAAACAAGAATGTTGGTTCCGCTCTTGCTCAACCCTTACTAGCAAATCATTTCGTATCTCTGAATCTCAGATTCATCATCTGTAGACAGGGAATTATATATTAGCTACCTTACATAAGAAACACACTTCAGTTAATTAATTTTAATAATAAATACTACTTTTACTCCACTTCTTTCCTCATATGGACAATAGCGTAGGGAATCTTTTTGACAAAAATGGCTCTGAACAATTTAAGGCAAAATTCCCTGGAGGATCCTTTATCAAGGAAACTGAAGCATAGTAATCCTTCTAATCTTGGTCAATTTTGGAATAGTTCCTAAAAAGTACAGTGGTCCCTGACTTCTGGTTGGATAGATTACATCTCAGAACTCTTTAACCCCTTCTTAGAATACAAAAAAATCTGGATTTATTTTAGAATTAACCAGAATCTTGAAAGTCTAATAACTTGAGGCAGAATTATGAGTTTACCCAACATGATTATTTCAGACTAAACTGAAAACATTTATATCTACCTTATTGGATTTTCTAGTTTTCTTTTGTTCACTTAGGAGAAATGAACATGACTTCACTTGAGACTTTGCTTGAAAGCTTTTGCCAGTAAGATGCGTCAGTCATTAGGAGGTTGTTTCTCAAGATAGACATGTTACACAATGTTCTTTACTGCATTTTCCTGCTGGAAGGATATGTAATGTATGTTACCACTTCTGTCATTAAGGGTATGGATCTTGCTTAGCATGACATTTTGTGGGATCCTAGTTGTGTGGTATATTTATAGGCATCTAACTGGATGAATAACATCTGATGAGTTCAAAGCACACACATTAATGGTAGTATGGACATCTTTCTGAATAAACTACAAAAACAAATCCAAATTCTGTGGTAATGCTTCCATCTGTCCTATGATATTCATTATTGTAGAATATCATACAGTGGTGGTGTCACAAATGTTATGTCTCTGGAGCATCATGTAACCTTGGGAGCAGAAATATCTGAAGAACCAAAGAAGAGTAAAGGCTATAATTAAAAATAAGCCCCAAGAAATAGTTTCCATGTGGTTGCAAGAAGCCCTTGAGCACAGCTGGAAAATTTCAGGCTGAAGTATGTTGGAACAATAGTTTACAGAGGAAAGTAGCTGGGTTTGTGGTTACACTTGGAAGTGAAATTTCCTTGCTTGGTCATAATAGTAAACTAGCTATAAAGTTTGGAAGAATATCTTCTAAAGAAGATCATTACTCCCTGATTTACAAAGAGAAATATAATAGAAGATTTTTAGAAATGAGAGTAGGGGCTTATAGTCACATTAAAAAGTTTAAGAATAGTTTATTATGTACAAATGAAAATAACTTTCAAGGTGTAAAGAAAAAAATACAGATTTATTTAATAATGAATAATTGAAGAATCCCAAATTCAGTAGAGGAGATTAGGACTTAGTATAAAGCTGTAAAATAAGGTTATATTTTGAATGTTGTGGTACAAATCTCTTTTTAGCATTTGGATAAACATCTCGATGTGTCTAAAATCAGTTCATCATTTCTGCCCAGATTCCCTTCTTCTTCTGTGTTTCTTTTTTTGTTGTTGTTACTGGCTTGATTTTCTTTCACATCATCTAATTTTGACATTCTGGTGTTATTTTTTATTTTTCCCTCTATTCATCTTCCGTATTAAATCAATTGTTTATTTCTTTCAACTCTACTGCTAATAGGTCATTCACATTCGTATCCATTTTAAAAATTGTTTTAAGGTGTTGGTTTTTTTTTTTTTTTTTTTGAAAATAGTCTTTAAAAAATGCCAGGCAAGCCAAGGAGTACTGTGAAGTAGTAAAGTCTTCAGGTGTGGATAATCATTTGGAAATGAGAAGTGGGGGTGGCAGAGTAGTTAATTTGTGGTTGATGAAATTTTAAGAAATCAATGCACTGAGAAGCTAGAGTGGAATCCAGGCGTAGGGATAGAAAAGCTAAAAACAGATGTGTGGCAGGCATATGTGGGTAATCATGAATAATATTTTGGATGATAGGGGTGTATTTTAGAACAAGAATGTATACTGCTGCTGACAAGCAGAATTATCGAACTATAAAAAATGAAGCCAAAGATTTATCTATCTGGGGTGGAAATGAATTGAGAAAGTAGTTTCAGTCAATGTTTTATCAATCTTTAGACATATTATTAGCAAATTGTTTAGTTATTGAAATATAATGTTGGAGATTTGTTCATTTTTTTTTTCAAATAATGGTAAAGTTTTTATTGTTATGGAAAAGGAAGCTTAAGAGACCAATGCAATCTATGGTTGTATTAAGAGGCATAGTGGTTCAGTGGTTTGGTTATCGAGATCGGACAAATTTAAGTACTTTGTTTAATATCTGCATCATAATGTAAGTTCAGTGAATCACTGAATTAATGCTAGAATCGTCCCCTGTTGTGTTAGTTTTTATTGCTGTATAATAGACTACCACAAACTTAGCAGCTTTAAAAATCCATTTATTACTCATGATTCTCTAAATTAGAAGTCTGGGATGACATGGCTGGGACCTCTGCTCAAGGTCTCAGAAGGCTGAATGCAGGGTACTTGGCTGGCTTTGATCTCCTCTGGATTCCAAGATAAGACAGGAATCCCCACAATTCCTATTATTGGGAAAATTCAGTTCCTTGCAGTTGTCCTAAAGAGATACCCATTTCCTTGTTGGCATCAGCAGGAGTCTGCTCTTACCATCTGCATTCTTCCTTAAGTGGCTCCCTCCATGCTCATAGCACTGAGTTCTTCTCATGCTTCAGATCGCTTTGACTCCTTCGTCTGCCATCAGTTGGAGAAAGCTCTCTGTTTTTAAAGGCCCATGTGATCAGAATCAGGCCCACCTGGATAATCTCCCCAATCTTAAAGTTCACTGTGCTATAGAGCATACTATAATCACAGAGATGATATTCACATGGTTTGAGGGAGACATACATCTTTAGTGTAGGGGGGTGGATTTTAGAAATCTTGTCTGTCACACCCGAGTGATGTCAGCAATGGAAAAGTGAGGTTGTGAGTTACAATGCAATCTAATAAAAACAGTAGACCGAATGGAGTTGTTCCTCCTATTGGGTCTGTAGATTCTTATTTCATTTTAAACTGATTTAAATGAAAAAAACAAATTGTGGCAGAAAAGCAAAAAAAAACCCCTCTATTTCTAAGACTAGAGCACCCTGATTAAATGAAGGTTGTTAAAATGGGAATTAATAATTTTCAAAGAATTAACATCAAAATCATATAGGACGACATTTAACAAAGTCAATATGGAGAAATTTTTAGCAAATTTGAAAGCAATGAAGTCACCAACATTTTATACAAGTATTGTCATAATGCCAGTAGATTGTATACATGTTGGCCAAAGGACTATAGTGAGATAAAATATCTTACCATTCCTAGCTGTTTTCAAGGAGAGGCGTAAGAATGAAATCCTGGATTGCCATGAAATTTTATGGCTTAAAATAAATTGTGGATTGGAAAATATTGCTTTCGTAAGAAAACACTTCTCAATAAAATTAGTGGCTTTTTCCTAAGATTTTTCTAAGCAACGTGTATACATACTACTGCCTTCTGACCCCCATACTTTGTGCTCTTATTAATGATCTTAAAAACTCATAGGAAGAATTTTTTTGCCAAAAAATTTGGGCAGATTATAGCTAAATATATAAACAATTAAAATTTAAGAAAGTTTCATATAAGTCACATTTAAATGCACACACATAATGATTTGATCCCATGAATATATCCTTTGGGAATGTTATTGGATGTTTCATTCTGAGAGAAAATATAAAATGAATTACTAAAAAAAAAAACCCGAGTAACTGTGTTTTTGGATTGAACCATAAATAGGAATCTTACTTTTTCTGCTTCGCAATGGACAAATAATTTGAAAAGTTTTAAGATATTGAGCTGCAATTAAGTGAATTCTCATCTCCATTTTCTCTTAGGAAATTTGGTGGATAAGGGAAAAGGACGAAAGTTATTTAAAAGTTATAAGGGTTGGAAAATTGTGGATTATTAGAAGAGCCTTATTTTAATGTGTGTCGCATTTGACTATAATATAAAATAAGCTAACTTTAATGAGATCCAATTTATTAATTTTAAGGGGTATTATAAAAGTATTTAAGCTTTTTGTTTTTTGAAATTTAGTATTGTTATCATACTGGTCCTGACAAATCTAGTCTGATTATTATCTATTAATCTTTTCTAGAATGGTAAAGCCAAAACCTAATTATGTTATAAATTGGTATCATTAATATGCCATGTAGAAATAGAATCCTTTTTCTTCTTTCCCCTTTTCATTCTTAGAGAGATAACTCTTTTTTCTTCTAATTTCACAGTTAGATTTTTCTTATCATAGTATATAATACCATGACTGTGTTCTTATTTGTGAGAAATTTTATTTAATTTCCTCATTTAAAAATGCTTATATGAGTCAAATTTAATTATTTATCAGCATGTGTAATTTACTTCTAGTTTAGAGCAAATCTTAAGTACAGAAAAACTCATTAATCAAAATGTCATTAAGTCAGAATGTGTAAATACTCAACTTGGACCTAATTGGAACTAACCTTTATATGATCTGTAAAGATGTAATTAAGACATATTTTATTTTTATGTGGAACAGGCATCGAGGCAAGGGAAATGTTTAGCCTGATAGAAAAGTCTAATTTTTCCTTAGTTCTTCCCTATTTTGTATCTTAGCTTTCAAAATATATCTTTTAAAATATGTAAAATATAGACCACTGCAAAACAACATAGAACATCACAAAGAAATACATAACCTTTCACTAAAGCAGTGTTTAACTTTCATCATTCATTCATTCAATCATTAAACATTTATTGAGCACCAGCTATCTTCTGGGCACTGTGTAAGAGGTAATAATAATAGAAATACCAATAGAAAATATTTATCGAGTAGCTGCTGTATGCCAGATCATTTGCTGAACTCTTAACATGCATTATTACATTAAGTCCTTACCACACCCCATTAGACAGGTGCCATTATTACCTACATTTTTGTGATAAGAGGACCAAAGCATATGTGATTAAATAACTTATCCAAAGTCACAGCTATTTCTAGGTCCGTAATGTACAGAGGGTAGTCTGACCCCAGAGGGAAAAATTATACTATTATAGTAACCATTATACTAACAACAGTGAAAGAAAATACAGTCCCACCCTCATCAGATGTATATCCTGTTTACTAGACACAACATTAAATAAATAACAAGGAAATATATAATTACAATTAGTAATACATTTTTAATGAAGAAACATTATAAAGAATTCTGGGAAGGCCTAATTTAATTAGAGAAATGAGAGAAGTTGTTTCTGAGACTTTAAGTAGAGTGAGTGGGAGTGAGATAGGACATGAATGGGAAGGAATGAGAGGTGGCACTTCCATCTGGGGAGATGAATATGGAAAAAGGTCCTCAGGTGGAAAGAGCACGGTACATTGAGGAACTGAGGGAAAGTCAGCAAAGGTGAGACTGGCATGAAATGAGGTAAGGCAGGTAAGGTTAAGTTTTATTTGAAGTTCATTGGAAAACAATCCAAAGATTTTCAATCTTTAAACCATTGTTCAGGGCATAATTTGAAGAACAGATGAGAAGGGGAAAGAGGGTTTTGCAGGGAGACCAATTAGGATACTACTGCAGGAGATCTGGTATGAGAGTTTTGGCTTTGACTAGGTTAGTAGCAGTAGAAATAAGGGTAAATGAATGAAATTAAGTACTAGTGAAAACAAAAGTAACAACTGATGTGGGTGTATGGAGATGGTGGTGGTGATGAGGGAGAGGGACATGGGTGGGAAAAAATGGAGGAGGTAAAGAAGACCAAGAAGAAATAACCAGAGAGCTACAGAAAAACTGGAGTATGGTGTCAAAAAGCCTAGGGGAGAGTGTGTTTAAAGAAAGTTTTCAATTATGTCAAAAACTCCTTATAAATAAAGAAAAAGGATGCTGAACATTTTCCATTATGTTTGCTAACATGGATGTCATTAATAGCTTTTGCAGGAAGAGTTTTAGTGGAATAATGAGAGCTAATGCCAGATTAGAGAGGCAGTTAAGAAGTAAGTGGACAGGGGCACCTGGGTGGCTCAGTGGGTTAAAGCTTCTGCCTTCAGCTCAGATCATGATCCCAGGGTCCTGGGATCGAGCCCCACATCAGGCTCTCTGCTCAGCGGGAAGCCTGCTTCCCTTCCTCTCTCTCTGCCTGCCTCTCTGCTTACTTGTGATCTGTCTGTTAAATAAATAAATAAAAATCTTAAAAAAAAAAAAAAAGAAGTAAGTGGACACATCTTGGATGGACAATTCTTTTTTTTTTAAACAGATTTTATTTATTTATTTGACAAAGAGATCACAAGTAGGCAGAGAGGCAGGCAGAGAGAGAGAGAGAGGAGGAAGCAGGCTCCCCGTGGAGCAGAGAGCCCGACTCGGGACTTGATCCCAGGACCCTGAGACCATGACCCTGAGACCATGACCCGAGCCGAAGGCAGAGGCTTAACCCACTGAGCCACCCACTGAGCCACCCAGGCACCCATTGGATGGACAATTCTTTTGAGAAGGTTGACTGTCAAAGGCATTAGCTGGAAAATGATATAAAGTTAATGACTTAATGGACTTAAGAAGTAGATGAAAGGACACAAATTATTTGTTACTTCTCCAACTGGAAAATTGTTTCTAATTTTCTTCCCCTTGATTTTGGGCAGACTTTAGTGATTTACTGAGCATTAGAATGTGGCAAAAGTGATGTTCTGGAGCTTCTGAGGATAAGTCATTAAAACCTTGCACCTTCTAGTGGGTTTCCTGGGATACTTGCTCTTGGATCCATGAACCATCATATGAAAAGTCTGAGAACTGAGAAGACCATATGTGGAAGAAGCCTACATTAGTCACATGGACAGAGTACTCAAAGAGCCCCATCTGTCCCAGCCACCCATTGTAGGCAACAGACCTTGAGTGAAGAAGCCATCTTGAATGTTGCAGCCTTAGCAGATGAAATGTGGAAAAGAAACAAGAAACCAAGTCACCAGCTATTAAGGAGGCTCCAGGCATATGGCCTCAGCTGAGCTCTCAAACCATCTCAACCCTGCTGAGACCTCAGTTACTATGGAGCAGAGACAAGCCATTACCACTGTACTCTGCCCAAGTTTTGGATCCACATTATATTGAATGTAATAAAATAGTTACTGTTTTATGTCACTACGTGTTGGGGAGTTTTTTCTTTTTCTACAATAATAAATAACTAGAACAACCTCACACATAGTCATTCTTTAGTAAATATTCATTTAATTTAATAATAAAATTCACAGAAATTCAGTGTATTAAAAATTTACAGAAGGACATGTTTAAAAGTAGACATAATTATGTGCAAATTAAAAGTTTCTTCATATAATATGCAATTCAGCATTACAGTCATTTGTTTAACTGAGCATTTACCCTACTAGTCAACATTAGTGAAAACTTTTATATTCATAAATGATTTATACTCAAATTATTTAAACTTCATATGTATTTCAAGCAGCTTTTTAAATTTCCAGATTTTGAGAAAGACCCTACTTTGACTTGATACACACTCACTCCCCGACATTATTCTAAGTGCTTCATGTGTATCAAACCATTTAGCCTAAGAGCAACCATGATGAGTAAATATGAATTTTATATTCATTTTACAGAAGAGCAGACTGAAACACAAAGAAATTCCATAATATCATCAGAGTTATATAGCTAATACCTGACCAAACAGGGGTTTGAGTCCAGGCAGTCAAAGGGTTCCAGAGCTTGTAGTTTTAACTACTTAGCCATATGACAAAGACTCCTGATTGCCTTAAAGTGGTGACAGGACTGCTTTTCTCCCCTTCCCCACCCCACACACATTTTGTTTGGGTCCTTTCCTCTGACATCTGGTTGAGAAAGAGTGGGTTGAATGTAATGCTTGACTTTCAGGATGGGAGGAAGTGAAGGATAATTCTGGAAGTAGGAACCCTTCACAGACTGGTTATAATAGTGAGATCCTAAGGGGAATGACATGAGCCCCATGGTTGCATCCCATTTCATGGGAGGGATGAATCAAGGAAACTTCCTCTTTTGTATCTCAGCCTAGGTCCAACCCTCACTTCTTCGTATTACCTGGAGGATTGATGTTCTAAGCCTGAGTCAGTTTTAATATGTGTTTAAGATATCATATCTGCTCCAATACAAAATCTCAGAGCAATTTCACTCCAAGTTTCCTATACATTTTAGCTATGCTATGGGAAGTCTGAATGTTAAGTTACACAGCTAAGTAGAAATTAATTGGTAAGCTTTGCAGGGTTGCATATACTCAATATTTACAGCCAAATTAATAAATACAACCCCTCTTCTTTCAAAGTAGGTGTCCTCACTGACCTATAGATGCATAGTGCTCTTCAGGAAGGTCTTGGCAGCTTTTGACCTTCTTCAGCAACAATATCTTACATCGACCTTCAAGGAAATGACACTGGGCTGTTACCAAAGCTTTGTTATGTACTACCCAGAAATATGACTCTCAGTGGTGAATTCTTGTGACTTTCTTAAAATGGATTATTCCCATCAGGAGAAGCAGTATGTATTAGAGGTGACTACTGATTGACTTGGCAGGTGATAATTCTTTAGAAGGAAAGGCAACTTGAAATTTTTTGATTTTTGGGTGACTTTATCCCAAAGGGATATATGAAATTAAAATATCTTTTTAAAAATAAAAATTGTGGGGCGCCTGGGTGGCTCAGTGGGTTAAAGCCTCTGCCTTTAGCTCAGGTCATGGTCCCAGGGCCCTGGGATCGAGCCCCGCATCGGGCTCTTTGTTTAGCAGGGAGCCTGCTTCCCCCTCTCTCTGCCTGCCTCTCTGCCTACTTGTGATCTCTGTCTGTCAAATGAATAAATTTTAAAAAAATTTTAAAAAATAAAAATTATATGCAGAGTATAATGCCTGTTCTTTCATAAATTTATTTACTTATACGAGTAAGGGTACTCCTTCACCAAATAATATTTTCAAATAATGTTTCAGATTAATTCAGATGTAATTTCTTAAATAATAACATTTGTCACCAACAGCACTTCACCATCGAGCATACCTGTATTGTAACTCTCTTTGGGGACAGAAGGTGTTTCTATAAAAGTGTACGGTGGCAAATGTGAATTTATCATATGGAGGAAACATAGTGATGAAGAGGAAAATGAGGCCATCCAATATGGGCATATAGGCAAGTGTGCAACAGAGCAGGGGATAAACAAGTCATAAAAGGAAAAGCCAGCTTCTCTCAGGGAACTAAGATGATGGTGGTGAGGTCAGGATATAGTATCTGGAGACTTCTGTAAATAAAGATTTGAGAAATTTTTATTGATGGGTATTTTAAAGTTTTCTCCCACTCTCTTTTCATATCCAGCAAAGACGAAAATTTTCACTTCTTAAAAGAAACCTTTAGTCTCTAGACAATAAGTTTCATATCGTTAAAAATTTACATAGGTTTTTTTTTTTTTAATTTACATAGTCTTCTAACTCAGCTACTTAAATAGTATGAGTCTGCTCTCTGGTATTATCTGCTCTCAGATGCTTTTGCTAAAGCTCCTGTTTCAGAAACAATTAAAAAAAAATTTAGGAGAAAATGGCCTGTAGGTGTTTGCCATTAATTTTCTAACTGGGGGTATCCCCAACCACGGAAGGCACCCGGTTAGTTGCCTGGTCAGGTGCATTCCCAGGCATATGCCAACCCTGCTTGGCCTTGTGGGCTGTGTTTCCTGGAAAGAGCTCCATTTCAGCCTTGGGGTAAATCTTGATTAGTTTAAACCAAGTATGGTGATTAATTCCATCTAGTTATTGATTTAGGCGTGTGCATGTCACGCACTTCTGGTCAAGGAGATATTAAAGAAAGTCATCCGGGGCTGTGTCAGTTCTTAATTTATTGCCTCTGAGCTCTGAACACACCTTTCCATACGTGCTCTCTGATAACTGAATTTCTTTAACCATTTCCCTTTAAAATAAGTCTGATGTTAAAATTTTCAGTAGAGGGCGCTAGAGAGACATTGCAAGAGAGAGTTTTCCAGCAGTTTGCAGCCTGAGCTGGGAGTGTGGGGATCCTGGGTGGAAATCGACTCTGGTCCTGAACACGATCTCTTTGGGATATTGTAGCCTCAGCCTTGGGGATAACCTGACTGGCCAACGTTATGATCCCGAGGCGTGAGCGTCTGGGGGGAGGGGATCTGCCCATTGAAAAAGCTCCTACTCCAAGCCACTCCCTGCCAGCCCTCAGGCTCTGAAGGCTCCCCACCTCTCCCCCGAAGCGAGCCTAGGCTTCCACTGGACGCTCAGGGCAAGGTAGCTGACCCCTCTGTTCCCCCACCTCCACTGGGTAGGGGGCTGCCTATGGTTTGCCCAGCAGCTACAGACTGGAGCAGGCCTGGTTAAACTAGTCAACCTCCTGGCTATCTGGTGGCTTAAACACAGCTTCTCTAAGGCCTGCAATGCTTCCAAGTTTGTCTTTCCTTGCATACCTTCCATTTGCCCTAGCGTCTCAAATAAAGGTTCCTTAGTTACTGTTTTATTGTAGCTAATAATTCCTTTAATAACATTCCCATGTTTGATCTACTATGGGATTTCTGTCTCCTGTTATATCCTGGCTGCTAGAGGGGGTATCAGGGATAGAAAAAGCATAAAAATCAATGAATGGGTTTATCTTGCATTTTTTGGTCTCAGAATGTTAATACATGCAGTCCGTGGAATTTCAGCAGTCATCTTTGGCTAATGGAAAGAGACAAATAGAAAGATCCTGAATTTTTGATGGCATAGCTCTGCTATTGAGTTAAATAGCCTGGTACTGTCCTACCTGCAGACTTATGTAAGAAGAGTCAGAGAAGGGGCGCCTGGGTGGCTCAGTGGGTTAAGCTTCTGCCTTCAGCTCGGGTCATGATTCCAGGGTCCTGGGATCGAGCCCCGAATTGGGCTCTCTGCTCAGCAGGGGGCCTGCTTCCCCCTCTCTCTCTGCCTGCCTCTCTGCCTACTTTTGATCTCTCTCCCTCTGTCAAATAAATAAATAAAATCTTAAAAAAAAAAAAAGAGTCAGAGAAAAATATGGACTTCCGCTTATTGGTCATCTTTAGTGCGATTCCCCCACAATGCTCAAGGACACCAGTTAATCTAAGGAAATGAAGGTGAGAGGCTACATATCTCATGGACTGTGAGGGAAAGGAGCCCCTCAACATAAGGTTGTGAGCCCCAGAAACCAGAACTCTCAACAAGCTACCCCCACGTGAATGGTATCCTTGACACTTTCATTCTTGACCCTGCCATGCAATATTGTTATAACTGATGACCTTCTGTTCAGAAAATGTCTGATATTTGATTTTATTAAAAAAATCCGAAAAATAAATGTCAGTGATTATACCTTTTTGAAAGTCATAGAAACCTCCAAAGATAAAACACAAAACTCAAGAGCTGAGTTTGAGAAGCTATTTATTTTACAATGGGGGCCAGGAACCTGAAAATTAAAAATGAAGAGAGTGGCTTCCTTTTGTGAATTTATTGAGAGCTGGTCTACGTTTTTGCAGTCTTTGCTTCTGTTATCTTTGTTGCTAACTTTGGAGGGAAATAAAGAACTCCTAAAACAACATTGATGATTGGTCTCTGTGGTCCTGTTCTCCCTGACCTGCCTCGCGTCTATGTCTGAGTGGTGATGGATTAAACAAGGACCATTGCTGTTGACCTGATCAGGACTGTTCACAAGTGGTCTTGACTTCTCACACCTCAGCATGGCCAATCCCGAGTCTCTCTTCAGGAGACAGGCCTCTAGTCTTAAAACCATTAAGGTCAAGATGGAACAAGAGGCTTGCTTACTTCTCACTTCCCTTTGTGCAGGGAACCATAACTGTACCCTAATTGAGCATCAGGTTCTTAAGAAAGAATTAATGAATGCTTGACTTATCGTTATCAAGTCTTAACATTTTTGCATTGTGCTCCCATACACTTTTTTTATGTCTAGGAATTTAACCTGAAAATTATGGATGTATATAAAATTTTAACTGTAGAGAATAATTATAAGATTACAAGTCAAGGGGCGCCTGGGTAGCTCAGTCCTTAAGTGTCTGCCTTCGGCTCAGGTCATGAATCCAGAGTCCTGGGATCAGGCCCCGCATCAGGCTCCCCGTTCGGTGGGAAACGTGCTTCTCTCTCTCCCTTTCCCCTTGCTTGTGTTCCCTCTTCCGCTGTCTCTCTCTCTGTCAAATAAATAAATAAGTAAATAAATAAACTAAAACCAAAAAAACAATTACAAGTCAATAAATACACAGATACATGAATGTATCTCTATTTAGCATATATATATTTACCAGTCCTTAATCATGTTGCTTTTGCAAAATATTTGATCATCTATGAAAATATTTATCTTTAGTGTCCAATCAAGTTCCAAGTGAGAGTAGAGTGGTATGCTATATCTCCATCATCTCAGGTCATGTGTGTCTTCATGTGCCATATGTAAATCCCCATCGATAGCAGCTACATCATTTATGAGATTTATCGTCCTTACCATCTGTCCCTTCTTCTTCCTGCACCTCCCTCTACTACCCACTAAAATCTTAACAATGCTACTATCTTGGAGTTAAGATTGTCACTGGTTTATATTGTCTTCTCTCTTCTTGCCTATATTTTGCAATTTTTCTCTAATTGTATGTAATTTGGCTTGTTCTCTTACTCCTACACAACTTCCTGTAATGACTCATGATTAGAACTTCAGAAGCCTCAGAAATATTCTTAGCCATAAATATTATAATAAAAAAGGTCATTCTGTCTGAATTATTAGTGGTTTCATACAATTCAACTGGTTCTCAGTTTACACAGACTCTGAGAGCTGGAAAAACCTTTATCCAAACCAGTCCCTCATCTTAAGTGGAGTAAACTGAAACACAGAGAGGCTGACACTCAGTCAAGGCAACGTGAGATGTCACGAAGTTGGTGGTAAATCCAAGATTCTCACCGTGCAATGGCTTTTATGATGACGATACGAATTTGTTTGAAATTCCTTTGTTTTATTTCAGTGGCTGTTGAAAAACATTCATAGCTAATACACACTTGCTTAAGTATGACGACAGAGTGACCATCTCTAAATCAGAATATTTAAAATGAATGAAGAAGTTATAATTCTGATACATATGATAAATTAAAATATGCTATGCTCAGAATAGCTTCAAATGGTGCATTTAATGTTATTTCATTTTGAAAGGGGAACTTATCAACACTGTCTATTATAAAAAGAGAATCTGACAGAAGATCTTGTGCTAGCAAAACTCAAGCTGTAACCTCCACCCCTTAAGAATGGAATGTCAATGTATCTAGAGAGTCTTCTCAGCAATTGTTACCTTTTAGATCAAAATTCATTATAAAAATCAGATACAAGCTTCAGATAATTTTTATTTTATTGTAATGGTTGTATGGGCAAAAAGAATTGTTGCCATGGTTGAGGTATGGTAGTCATTTTAATTTGCTCCGACTACATTTTTTTGTCTTTGCAAAAAAATCTCTGTGCATCCTGCCTACCTCCTTCCACCCAACACACACAAATTGGCAACCTAGACCACACCATTCTCTGTAAACCTGCACCACAGAAATTTGCAAAGATCTCCCTTTGAGCTCCTGGTTCCCTGATTTCCAGTTATTTGATCCGGTTCAGTCTGGCATGTTGCTTGTGTTTATATAGTGTAATAAGACATCTGCTGCCCACCAGAACTCATCATGATCTGTGGCACTTCCCAGCTGACTGCTATCCTATTTATATTAATTGAATGCAGTGTATTCTGCATACACTGGTGATTATCCTCATTCATTTCAGTTCCTAAAGACTCAGGATTCCTCTACGTGCTCTTACAACATTGCTCTACTCATTTGGCTCCAATTAGCTTCAGCTAACGAAAATACATTACAATAAACTTCTCGTTAGCCATTCTGTTTCTTGTGACATAATTTGTGAGCTTTTAGCCCTTGAAAGTAAAGACATTGGGAATTAAGTTATGGTATCTTTTGTAGGGCTGAGAAATATTAATTGCAGGCATCTGGGCTCACTTCCTTAAAGAAGATTTGTGATTTCTATTTAACTAATAAATGTTGACATAATTGAAGAGCTATAAGCTCCATATGTTGGACTTTCTGCAGAAGTTCTGATTATACCCTTGTTCAGTTAAGTAAGAAAATGCTTTGGCATTAACACTATGTCGTGGTTTATTTGCACTTAATATTTTAAATTGTATTGAGTGGTTAAAGAACTCATCCAAAAGAGATTTGTTAGGAATTTATTAAAAGGTAAAAATTATCTCCTAATTATAAAAAATGTCATTAGTTAGGGGACTTATATATAGAGAACTTATATATTTTTAAATTAAATTTTTCTCAGTGAACTGATTTTTCCATTCTAGTATCCTGTTTTAGCTCTAGACTCTTGAATCAGACTCTAATAGCTTTTATTTTAACGATAATAGTCTTTGCAATGATGTCTTTGAGTAATGGTGATTATTTCAAAGGATCTTTTTATATATTACCAAGACACTTGAAGAAAATTAAGAATGGATCATAATAGATCCTACAACAAATTACATTGCCTTATTTCTTAATAAAAAAGTTACAACCAAGAAGTTCAGCAATTTTCCTGTCTTTTAGACTGGTGTTTGCATATTATACAACCGTCCTTCATGGTATAAAATCTGGATTTTGATCTGTTTTGAAATATAATCAATTATCATATATTAGTCTGAGGAAATTTCATTGTTAAATTATAACCCCAAGCAAAAAGTCTTTCTACTTATCACTCCTTTGAAAGTTTTAGTTTTTAAATGGTATTCTCATTTCATTTTACGTTTTTCCCCTTCCATCCCAAACTTGAAAAGACAAGGCCAATCATAGTCAAATACCGTAAAAGCTGTGCTCCCATGGTTTTTATGTAAAGTTAATAAAATAAATAAGAGGCAGCTGTGCATTTCAGGAAATCACTCCATTGAGGGGTTCTGGGAATATTACAACCACAAGTGTGAAGCTGGAGTCACCAGAAACCCTCCATGGAATTACAGCTCAATAAATCAAAATTTGCTCCCTTTTACCTTTTACAATATAACTCTGCATTCTATGTAGTGCCTACCTGTGACAGCATTCCTACTGGTATCTTTTTAGTTATCACAGAACTTCTCTTTTCCTGTTCCACCAGCTTGGGATTTTTGCGGGGGGAGAACTTTGCTGTGTGCTTGATTGCAGTGAGACTCAAATATTTAGGGTCTAGGGACCATGGCATGGTAATAAATCCCTCTCTCTTGCCACGACTAAGTATGAAAGAGAGAATGAATATGAAAACCATGAGGCATTTTGATAACATTTCATGGAGGCATATAATAAATACATCCATGCCTGATTGTAATATCATACATGTTATTAGGTCCATGGACCAGCAGGTAGACCACCTAGAAGCCCCTGCCAACTACTGAGTCTTATAGTTGACTGATAGGCTGTGAGTTACTGATTTTGACAATCACTGCAAAATATAATTATCATTCTTCTCTTTAACCTATGTACTCCTTGGTGACAGACCTGGTGAGTTATTTTTTCCCAGAATTTCTTGTGCTTATATCTTCTCCACCCTCATTTTCTTTTAAAGTATTAGTAAAATCTTAGTTTCTTTAATTGAGAAAACACTATGCAGATTCTTCTAGCTAAGCAGAGAAAATACCAAAACACACACACACAAAAAAGGTTCCAATCCAGAGCCTGGGTTCAGATTCTGATCTTTATCATTTGTTAGTTGTGCAAGTTACTTAGTCTTAAATGTCTCAATTCCCCCCCCTCCCCCCACCCAGTTTGGAAGTATCTGTTAGTATTTGTCTCCTAAGATTGCACGGAGATCCGTTAGTAAGCTTGTGTGCGACAAACCACCAAAACTTAGTGTCTCAATACAAAAGACGGTTACTATTTCTATAACTCTAGGGATTGGCTACAAGGTTCTTTCTGATCTGGGGAGACTGGCTAGAGAAGGGTTGTTTCGGATGGTTTTATTTACTTGTCTGTGGTTGGCAGGCTAGTTGGTCTAGGGAGGCCTCGCCTCAGGTCTGCCAGACGGGCAGATATCATCTGCCAGATGGGCAATATGTCTCTCAGCACCCAACAGGCTGACTCATGCTTCTTCACATGGTGCTGTCAGGGCAGCCAAAAAGACGAAGTCTGTTTTCAAGGCTGTGCTTGCACCGTGTTTGCTAATGCTTCTTAACTAAAGCAAATCACGTGGTCAAGCCCAGATTGGAAGGATAGAAATTCAGGCACTACCCCTTGATAGGAAGAGTGGAAGTTCGTATCACAGAGGAACACAGTTCAAGGATGGTGGAATTTGTGCCTTTTTGCAAGTTGCCGCATGAGGATGAGATGACAGTGGTGCCGAGATGAAGTGCTCAGTGTCAGTGATGGCATTGAGTGAGAGTTCAAATAAACTTTCTCTGTCCTCACGTTCATAATTAACACCACCCTCACACCCAGCGCTTGCCGTCAGGGCTGGGATTGTGTAGTTACCTTTTTTATATGTAAATGAGAAATTATATCAATTTAGATGCTGTTGAAATTCTCATCTTCCATTTCTGAATCTGTTACAATATTCTCTCAGGTGGATTCTCTTTAAGAAAGTGAGTACCAGAGGCGCTCAGTCAGTTGAGCCTCCAACTCTTGGTTTTTGGCTGAGGTCATGATCTCATGGGTCAGGGGATAGAGTCCCGTGTCGGGGCTCTGCATTCAGTGGGAATCTGCTTGAGGATTCTCTCTTTCTGCCCTCACACCACTCGTGCACATGATCTCTTTCTCAAAAATAAATCTTAAAAAAAAAAAATGAGTAACATGGTCATTACAGGGAAAAAAAAAACTCTCCATTTTATTTTTGACACTGTTGCTAGAGTGATAAATACAAAAAGTCTGGATTTTGTCTCCTTTATTTTATAACTTTCCAGCCCTATTTTCCACAAGATTTTCAGCCTGCCCCTAAACCAAACCTACATGCATTGAATTACTGCGTGAACTTGCTGGAACTTTTTGCAAATGGATATCCTTCTGCCTGGAATCTTCTCCAGTCACAAATAAGAGAATTGGAACTTTTTGACATGTCATGTTTTTAGAAGACTGTCCCTTATATCTCCTGCGGAGATAAGAACTCCCTCTTCTGAGTTCCCATAGCATTCTATACATGTCAGAAACCTAACCCATATTTCATTCAACCGGAGAATCCTTTTCAACACAGCACTCTAGGTAGCTACTAACATTCAACTGTTCAGTGCATGAACTTACAATCCAAACCTCCATTCTCACTGTTGCGAATAGTCCTTTTATTACTTTTAAAAAATGCTGTCTAGGCTCACAGTTACACAAGCACATAAACCAAAAAATCGGTACAAACTGAGGGAATCACTCGTTAGTGGTGAAAAGAGTTGAAATATGTGATCGAAGAGCTGAGTGAGATTATGGGATCTGCAGGATCCATTCAAGCAAGACTTAGACGTTGGAAAAACAAATGCTGTCTTTCCTAATAAATAGACAACTGCCTTAGCAATGAGTATGCTCCCCTGCGTGAGGCCAGGATCTATCGCAGAAGAGCAGGGGAGGGCGGACGTTAGCTGCCGTAATGCTGAAAGGAAACTAGACCAGTTGATTATGAGCTCCCTGAAGGTGGTGACAGTTTTCTATGTTTTATTTTGTGGCTGTGGGCATACTGTGGGCATATAGTGAAGGACACCTGAAAAAACACTGTGAATAACTGTATCTGTGGGACGAATAAAAAAAAATTGTAGTGTAGGACCCTGTTTTAGGTCACACAGTGAATACGCACTTTTTTGTCCATTAACACTGGACAAAAAAAGTTGTGTGAGAACAACTTCTGATCTGGGGAACAACTTTCATCAGAAGAAAAGAGTATACTTATCTTTGTCAATATTCTCTAGCTTTTCTGAGGTCTGTTGATTTCCTTGGATACAAGGATAATGGGACTATATCATCTTCCTAGAGTTCATACCACTCTAGTGGGAGAGTTAGTGGAAGATGAAATTGGACTCGGGAGGCACAGTCAGATTGGACAAGTGACCCATCTCTGTGGGAAGTGTCTGCTGGAGGATTTATTGCAGGATCGGGCTTTTACCCGGGACATTGTTCATGCATATGATCTGACTTCTACCCTGAGATAATCTTGGTATTATTCTTTCTTTAGACAGAGGTCTCCATTGTGGGTGATTTTGACCCTTCACGGATATTTGCCAATGTCTGGAGACATTTCTAGTTATCGCACTGGACAGGGAGTATTATTGGCATCCGGTGGATAGAGGTCAGTGATGCTGCTAAACATCTACAATGCAAAGGACAGTCCCTTGCAACACAGAATCATTGGGCTCCAAATGTCAATAATGCAATGTCGAGACACCCTGCTTTAGCATGGATCTAGTTTTGGCCTGGCTCAGATATTTGGGTTTTCATTCCTTTATAAGATTATTCCCACTATGGTGAGTGCTGTGAAGTATAAACCTGGTGATTCACAGACCTGTACCCCTGGGGCTAATAATACATTATATGTTAATAAAAAATTAAAAAATTAAAAAAAATCAAACAACAACAACAACAAAAAGATTATGCCTAAATAGTGAAGTATAATTCTTCCACCTCCCATTTTTATTGACATATAATTGATATGCAAAACTGCATATGTTTAAGGTGGACAGCATAATAATTTGACTCATATATATTGTGAAGTGATTACCACAAGAAGTTTAGTTAATATCCATGATCTCATTATAGATACAAAACAGAAGGGAAAAAAAAAAAAGGTTTTTTTTTTCTTGTGATGAGAACTCTTAGGATCTATTCTTTTTTTTTTTTTTTTTTTAGATTTTATTTATTTATTTGTCAGAGAGAGAGAGAGGGAGAGAGAGCGAACGACGAGCACAGGCAGGCAGAGTGGCAGGCAGAGGCAGAGGGAGAAGCAGGCTTCCTGCTGAGCAAGGAGCCCGATGCGGGACTCGATCCCAGGACGCTGGGATCATGACCTGAGCCGAAGGCAGCTGCTTAACCAACTGAGCCACCCAGGCGTCCCTTAGGATCTATTCTTATAAAAACTTTCAAATATACCATACAACATGACAACATGACAATTCTAGTCACCATGTGGTACATTACAACTAGTACTTTGTCTTAAAACTGAAAGTTTGTATCTTTTGACCATTTTCATCTAATTCCCCACCTGAAATAGAATTCTGTCATGTGTTCTGGAATGACAATAATTTTTGTTAAATATAGCATTGATCATTTTCTTTCCTTGAAAGTAAAATCCTTAAAGATTTAAAGTTAAATGGTTTTGGAGATATTTTAAATGAAGCGGAAACTGACTAATTGAACTGAAAAGGCCTCAAAAGAAACTTAACTGACTTCTTTCAACTGGAATCTCGGACAGTAACTGGGTTGCCGCTATGAGCAATATTCACAACCTGGACCTTCAGAACATGAAATGGAGCCCTTGAGGCTGATATAGGAGATGAACTCGTAGTGGTTTGGATTTCATTATGCTTAATAACTATGATAAATGCCAGTCATGGATTCTCGCAAATTCAATCCTGGGAAAATTTCCATAAAGATGTGACTCAGGTAAAACAAATGTGTTTTAAGTATCTAATCTACAGTGAACAATTTGTCCTATCCCCGAGGAATGAAACAATAATTTCAAACACATGTCTGGGTAACTGGACAGTAAAGGCAATATGAGGATTGTCATAGTAACTTGTTTATGAAAACAGTGTTCGCTTGTAGTCTTACCAGCAGATTCTCCTCAGATGGTAAAATGGTACACCCGTGAGGAGAGGCATGGATTAGCCCTCAAGAGCGCCTTCCCTTCCCCCCACCCCAGACTACCTCCTGCCAAAATGAAGTAACTACCTCACAGAGCCCCAGAGTGATGACTTAAGCTTCCTGACTCACAAGAGAAGCCGTGCCTGGAGCCTGGAGTCAACTTTCTCCTCCTCTCATCTAGGGGTGGGGGAATCTCCTTTCTTTCCCCTGAAGTGTTTATGAGGAAATCCTAGTGGCTTTGACATCGAATCCATGCAACTGTTTGCCTATTGAAAACTGGTAGAAGGGAAACAACACAGTCTCACACAGTAATTTTAAGATGATTGAAAAAAAAATCTGTTTCAATGCCAGAGGACATAAAAGCTGTTTCTCTTCCAAATATCTTGATGATTTAGATACAAAACATTTCTCTTATATTTAAACTTAGAGTTACATCAGCTGAAAACTTCAGTTTCTTTCGTCTGAATACATAGGTTCCTACGATGGGGTGCAGGAGAGGGAGTGGGTAATGGCTGAAGGGGAATTTAGAGAGTGAGGGTAAACACCCCAAGTCAAGCTTGTGTACTGCCTTGGTGCACAATGCGATGGAGCCATTACTGGCTCCCTAATACGCTTGAATTTGGACTCACAGGAAAAACAGAACAGAAAGATTTTTTTTTTCTTTAATGAAGTAGCTGGAAGCTCCTTGAGAGCATGTGTTTTGAATCACCACAGGTGATGGATGCTACTAGTATAAATGGATTAACTACCTCAATCCTTAAAATGAGATTAGAACCAAGAGTAGGAACTCCTTCATGGAGGCGTGATTCCCAGCCAGGAGGAGACACGATTGAGACTTCTGCCACAGTCTTTTTTTAGGGAACAGGCAGTCCTGACAGGATTCCCCACTCATATTAGTTAGGCTGGACAGGATTTAGGTCCTCCCTTTCTGCCTTCCTTGCCCTGGAGTCCCAGGTTTTACTACTTTCCCTCCAGTTTGTTCCTCTCTCTCCAAC
The DNA here is from genome assembly GCF_963455335.1 of Martes martes. Taxonomy (NCBI): domain Eukaryota; kingdom Metazoa; phylum Chordata; class Mammalia; order Carnivora; family Mustelidae; genus Martes; species Martes martes. The sequence continues at coordinate 71,929 of NW_027666641.1, forward strand.
TATAGCTTTGTTGGACCAAGGGGCGAGGAAAGGAATTTCCTCTAGTCTTGTAACAGAGAGGGTTGGCTGGAGGTGAAATCTGGTGTTTGGTCTGGAACTCACTACTCACTACTCAACCACAAAGCCAGAAATCCTGGGAAAGGCCAGAGCTAAGACCATCTTTGAGATGTTCCACCTCCAAGTATCCTCTTCTCAGTCTTCGGCAGTGCCTCTAGAAGAAGAGGTGGAGCAGACTCTTCCTGAGAGAGAGTGCGAGGGCCTGGTCATCTGGATGCACTCAGGTCATCTTTCCATTTGGGGAATTCCGGGTGAGCTCAGCCCTTCCACAGCCTCTAACGGACCTTCTCATAGAAGCTCTATTATAATTTATCTAACTGTTAGTGAAACAGGAGAGACATTAAGTAGTAGCAACTTCCCTTGCGTAGGTGGGGGTAGGGGATGGGGAATGATTTTTTTTTCTAAAGGAAAATAATTACCTTCAACATTTTGTATTTTTTTAAAGGATGGAAAAATTTTTTAGTGACTGCTCTATTGTTTTAATTTCTTAAAAATTCTACCCTCCCCCCACTGTAAACATGTAACACTTATTGGTAATTTTCTTCACTTGTTTGAGGTAATGTGCCATTCTTTGTGATTGTGGCAACTTTGAAAATTGCACTTTATTGGAAATTTGCCAGCCATCAGCATCCCAATTTTGATTGGGCCCTTCCTCCCACCTTCATCTGTTCTTTGCTTTGTTCTGGGGAGATGGGGCAGCTGGCTCAGACTTGCGGAGTTTTTTCTTTTGATGAATGAGCACTCCAGTTTTCTTCTCCATGAAAGTTGTTACAGTTACAAACCACTTCATTCCACTGTTTCAATTTCAAAGTAAAAGGAAGTTTATGTTAATATATAATGTAATGAGAAGATACTAATGAAATCTGTCATAATGGACTGATGCTAACTTATGAATCTGATAAAAAAAAAGTATGGTAGAATGAGAACTGAGGATCTAAGTTGCTTGGGAGACAGCAGTTAGGAGAAATAGGACTTCTTATGTTCGGATGAAAAAATTCATTTGTTCATTCGTTCATTCATTCATGACAGTTTTCCTGAGCATCATTTAATAAATATTCACTACATGTCTAATATGATTGAGGTATCATGTTAATCTTTACAAAGCAGGATTTATGAATTCAAATGCTTTCAGGATAAGGCAGTGAACAGGTTTGTGAAGTTGGCCAACTATTAGGCAATAGAGAGTGGTGGAGTCTTGGTCAGGTGGAAAGCACAAGTCTCACCTAAATGGTCAGCCACTACTCAGCTCCTGTTAAGTCCAATAGTTTCCAGGTGTTCTGGATTTTCAAAAGAATATGAAATTTCAGATATTTTGGGGGTGTGAAATTTCTTGATTTTAGAATAGTATATCATTTCATTCAACATTACACTGGTGGTTTGAGCCAAGGTAATTAGACAAGAAAAAGAAATAAAAGACAGCCAGATTGGAAAAAAAGAAGTAAACTATCTCTATTTGCAAGTAACACAATCTTTTATACAGAAAACCCTAAGGAATCCACTAATAATTAGACTAATAGGACTAATAAATGGGTCTTCAGGAAAGTTACAGCATGCCAAATCAATCTACAAAAATCAATTATATTTATGTAAACTCATGATGGACAATTTGAAAATGGAATTAAGAAAATTATTCTATTTATGATACCATCCAAAAGGATAAATATGTAAAAATAAATTTAACAAAAGAAGCTCAAAGCTTGTACATGAGAATTAAAAAACATCCTTGAAAGAAATAAAAGAAGTCCTAAATAATGGAAAGAGATCACATTAATGTACTGGAAGACAATATTCTAAGATGACAATACTTCCCAAAATTCCAGGTGACTTCTTTGCAAACATGACAAACTAATGCTAAAATTCTTATGGTAATACAAAGTATCCAGAATAGCCCAAAAATTTTTGAAAAAGAGTAACAAAGTTTGAGAACTCACATTTATGATTTCAAAACTTACTGCAAAGGTATGGTACTCAGGACAGTATTATACTGCTATTAGTACAGAAATAAACACTCACATTTTGGTCAGTTGAATTTTAACAAGGATGCCAAGACAATTCAATAAGGAAAGAGTAATCTTTCAACAAATGGTTCTGGGGACAACTAACTAGATATTTCCATGCAAAAGGATGACATTAGACTCCTATCTCATATCATACACAAAAATTACTCTCAATGGGTCATAGACCAAAATGAAAGAATTAAAATTTTTAAAACTCTTAGGATGAAATATAGGAGTAAATATTTGGGTTGGACAATGTTTTCTTAGGCATGACACCACAAGTATAAGTGGCAAAAAAAAAAAAAAAAAAAGAAAAAGAAAAAGATACATTGGACCTCATCAAAATTAAAAAAAAAAATTGTGTTGCAAAGAATGCCACCAAGAAAGTGAAAGGACAACCTGTAGAATAGGGAGAAAATAGTTGCAAATCATGTATGTGGTAAGAAATATGTATTCAAAATATATACAGAATTGTTATAACTCGCTATTGAAAGTAGACAATCCAATTAAAAATTAGACAAAGAAGAAAAAAGGGAAAAAAATCAGACAAAGAACCTGAATAGACATTTTCCCCCAAAAATATATAAATGGCCAATAAGCACAGAAATGCTTAACATTATTAATCATTAGGGAGATGAAAATCAAAATTACTGGGAGATACCATTTCACATGCACTGGATAGCTCGAATCAAAAAAGTCAGACAATAACAAAAGTTGGTGAAGACTTGGAGAAACTGGAACCCTCATACACTGGCCGTGGGAATGCAAAATGGTGCAACCACTTTGAAAATCAGTCTGGCTGCTTCTGGAAAGGTTAAACATAGAGTTACCATATGACTCAGTTGTTTTACTCTTAGGTACATACCCAGGAGAAATGAAAACGTATGTCCACACAAAAATTTGTACACATTAAAAAAAAAAAAAAAAAGGGGCGCCTGGGTGGCTCAGTGGGTTAAAGCCTCTGCCTTCGGCTCAGGTCATGATCCCAGGGTCCTGGGATTGAGCCCCACATCGGGGTCTCTGCTCCGCAGGGAGCCTGCTTCCTCCTCTCTCTCTGCCTTCCTCTCTGCCTACTTGTGATCTCTGTCTGTCAAATGAATAAATAAAATCTTAAAAAAAAAATTTGTACACAGATGTTGATAGCAACATTATTGATAAGAGCCAAAGAGTGAAAATGGCCCAAATGTCCATTAAGTGATGAATGGATAAATAAAATGTGGTCTATCAATAAGCAGGATATTATTTTGCAACATAAATTAATAAGGTACTGATTGATAACCAATGCAACATGGGTGAATTTTGAAAACATGCTTAGTGAAAGAAGTTAGTAGCAGATGAATCCATATGGTAGAATTCCATTTTATGAAATAATCCGAATAGCCAAATCTATAGAGATTGAAAATAGCTTGATGTTTGCCTAGGGCTGTGGAAGAGGGGTGGTGAGTATCTGCTGATGGGTGCAGAGATTTTTTGGTCTGATGGAATTGTTCTAAAATTAGATCTTGATGATGGTTACACAGTGTCTTAAATATACATAAGGAAGAACTCTGTGGGGAACATGAACACACACACATGCCAACCAAATCAAATGTATTTGTGGACTGAATTTGCCATGCAGGTTGCTGAATCATGACTCCTGCTGGGGATGAAAAAAACGACAAAAACAGATGTTCTTGCCATTAAATCACTGTCATATTAGTAGGAAAGATGAGAAGATCGGCATGAATAATTACAACAAAAGAGAGAATTCTGAAAGTAGGAAGTTCTGGCTATATGATCAAGGGGAATGTGTCATGAAGATAATGACCTTGAGAAAATAATTCTGCTTTAAAAAGAGAGTAGGACATTTATATCTAAATAAAGTACCCAAACAATCTAATTGAACTGTGTTGGTATGATTTTAGAGGTATACCTTAAAATGCATTTTTATTTTTTTTGCCAAACACTTAGTGACAGAGTGATTAGATCAATAATTTCCCAAAGCCAAGGCCAAATGCAAATATCACCAATAGAATGAACTTATGAAATATAAGACTAGACCTGAAATTTTATTTAAAATTGTTTAATATCATGATTGTTAGAATTCCGAGGAGTCAAATATTAAAAGTTTGATGTTGTTGTGGCCCCTGGTTGGCTCATTTGGTAGAGCATGTGACTCTTGATCTCAGGTTCATGAGTTCATGCCTCAAGTCCCACATTGGGTGTAAAGATTACTTAAAAAATAAAATCTTAGAGCACCTGGGTGGCTCAGTCGGTTAAGTGTCTGCCTTTGGCTCAGGCCATGATCCCGGAGTCCCAGGATTGATTCCCACATCGGTCTACCTTCTCAGCGGGGAGTCTGCTTCTCCCTCTGACTCTGCTCCTTCTTCTGCTCATTCTCTCTCTCTCTCTCTCAAATAAATAAATAAAATCTTTAAAAAAATAAAATAAAATCTTAAAAAAAAGGTTGATCCTGTGGGCCTGGAATGGTAATTCCTCTAACCTCTTAGATACTGGATGCCTCAATTAGGCACTCTAGCCACATGTCTGAGGTACTAAATACATACGTGCTTTCAACTGGCATATTTAGTAATATCATTAGTAATTTTTTTTTCCAGCAGAGTATAATTCAGGAAACTGTTTTTTACTCACATTTTATAAAATGAACTGGAGACAAATCTTAAATAGCCTTTATATTCAATAAGTGTATAACAATCATTAGAATTAGTTTTTAAATTTAAAGCTCATAGACAAATCTTAAAGCATTCTTACAAAATTATTATTCTGAATTTGATTAGTGAGAACAAAATATAATTTGGGAAGCCTATTTTTCTTGAACAGTTTCTTCTTTTGTTTATACTTATATTCTTTATTATGTCTAGCTCAAAGATGATTTATTATGAAAGTTGTTATATGGAGTTTCAGATATTTCCCTTTTTGTGAAATGTCAATGTGGCAAAATTGATATTCTGATTTTAAAGTTATCCTTATTAACTGAAAATTCCTTAACAGAATCTTTTTCTTGAAAGTTTTATTTTTAAAATTTTTTTAAAGATTTTATTTATTTATTTGACAGACAGAGATCGCAAGTAGGCAGAGAAGCAGGCAGAGAGAGAGGAAGGGAAGCAGGCTCCCTGCTGAGCAGAGAGCCCAAAGCGGGGCTCGATTCCAGGACCTTGGGATCATGACCTGAGCCGAAGGCAGAGGCTTTAACCCACTGAGCCACCCAGGCGCCCATCCTTGAAAGTTTTAAAACATCTATGCAATCAGGTAACTGATAACTACATATAATTCTCATAGATTATTTTCTTCCATGTTTTAACTGCTCACACAATAAACAATTCTGCTATGATTGGAGTATGATAGTGGTGGGTTGTCTGTACTAAATCTGGCCCCAAGACCCTCCCACCTAAGTCTGAGAACCAAGTTTTTCAGAATCCTCTGCTGTAAGGTTCTGGTTAGAGTTTCCTGTTGAGAATAATTTGTGTGAGATGTGAAAGATGAAGGTGAGTGGGGAGCTCTGTTCTTGAGAAAACATGGTGTTAAGACACAGTGATTCACAGATTGCTTTAGAAATTCTCACTTATGTTCCCAGTGGTTGTGGTTTCTCAAACTTTCCTGCAAGCGGCAGCTTCTCCATATGCCAGTGCTACAGGCCGACATCATTAGTAGCTGCTCCTGATCTCTTGGCTTCATGTTTGTAGATCTTTATTTCCCAGCTCCTACTTCAATCATATAAGCCCTAACTCCTGCAACACACTCATTACTTTCATATTTCTTATAGTGACTCTCTTTTTATGATCAAACTCAGACTGATATAGTGTTATTCTAATCTTTGTTAATAATCTTTATATTATTATTTATATTTTTATAAGAATATCTTGTCTCCATAAGAATGTGTTTTTCCTAAATTTATCTCATTCATGTGCTCTCTCCTAATACTGGTGTACCTGTCAGCCTATTCTTTATTCAACCTTTGGAAATTTCTTAATCGTTTTTAAACAAATTTATTATCCGTTATCACTGATTATTATTTTTGCAATTAATTTTGGTGATAATAATGAATTGCACTTGAGCTGAGTGTCAGAATCTCAACACATACAGTGCATTAATTTTTTTTGCTCAGCCTTTATCTAGTGTGCTTTTATCTATATTTGAATGTAAATTTTCAGAGCATGACAATAAATCTGAATGACATGTCTCGTTTGTATTACCGAAATTGTTATACTGATTCGATATGTTGGTAACTCATCAAACACCTGTCACTGATTATGCACAACCTCAGGAAGGCCAACAGTTTGTTAGTTCTATGATGGTCCAAATGCCAAGGGTGAAGCTAAAGTCAAAGAGAAGATTTTGGCACAATTCTGGGGAGAAGCTGAAAGTCAGTGCATCCTGAGAGAGCTGTGCATTGGGGACATCTCAAAAACTATTCACTTTCGGACTAGTTGAGGGTATTAGTTATGATTTACAAAAAACAGGTGCAGACTCAAAGGTATATACCATGTATGAGCACGTACAAAAGTTAAGGAAAATGGACTGGCTTCCTTAACCCCATTCTTGTTTAGAGAAGGCTTGTTTTAGTTTTCCTCTGAAGGTCATTGAAAGAGGCTCCTTGGAAACTTTCATCATCGATTCAGCATTTCGTAGCAATTAGAAGACTAAAGAAGCACTTGTCATTTCATGTGAAAAAAGATGACATTTGAAAAAATAAAATGTCTTCTCATAGTTTCAAGGTCACTAAAATGTTAGGGGAAAGTTGCTAAATGTGGTAAATGAAAACACATTTTCATTTGTAAGATGCCAGAAATGATACATTTTTATTTTCAGTTTCTGAATTATCTCTACATAACTGTCCTCTAGGTATTCAGAAAAAGGAATTATAAACTTTGGCAATATAATTATTGTCTAGAACACCCTCATGGTTTTGTTGTCTAACCTGAGAGATAAACATTGTCTGAGTTAGAAACATATAATCATGTGTGTAGGTAAATATAAAAGTTCCAAAGTCTTTTTTTAAATCCATAGGAGAAAAATCTGTTAATCTGTTGCTTTCCAGAATGTATTCAAGATAACAAGAAGAGGCAGGGTTGGGGGGGGTACTGTGGGGAGTAGGGAGGGAAAAAAATGAAACAAGATGGGATCTGGAGGGAGACAAACCATAAGAGACTCTTAATCTCAGGAAACAAACTGAGGGTTGCTGTGGGGTGGGGGAGTAGGGATAGGGTGGCTGGCTTATGGACATTGGGGAGGGTATGTGCTGTGGTGAATGCTGTGAAATGTGTAAGACTGATGATTCACAGACTTGTACCCCTGGGGCAAATAATCCATTATATGTTAATAAAAAATTTCAAAAAAAAAATAAAATTCTTTGGCTATGGTCTATTGCAAATGGGGCTAACTAGTGACAACTGATGTGCTCTGTAAAAGAACAGAAAATCAACACAATTATTTATGTAAATGTTTGCCCCCGAGGCACTCTGGGAACAGCAGGGTCCTCTTGCCAAGACTGTTTTCCTAAAGGGCCTAAGTATTAATAAAAATTGGTGCAGATACATTAATCAAAAAGAAAAAAGTTTTTAAGAGTTTATTTTTGAGGTTTATTGTCACTGTTCTTAGTGAATTGATAATCTTAATTGGATATATTTGGAATCAGTCCAAATTCTTATTTGGAGATTGAATTGTTTTAGTGATTAAACAAAGTAACTGAGGTCACCACCCTATTCAATAAGATATTTTTTAGCATGTAATTAATTATAATCTCATTGTAAATCCTTTTGATTTAAAGATTAATGTTGATTCTTTCCTTCGATTATGCTATTCATTTTTTTTAATTAAAATTAAGGCATGCAACAGATCACCATAGAACTTCTTCAAGATGTTGATGCTTTTCATTTAAAAAGACAGCTTTATTTTTTAGTCAAAAGCAATGGATTTAGCCTAACTACATTGACTCTGTTACATTGTATAGTGAAAATGCGTGGGGATTATGTATTTTGTAATGATTCTTTTCATTTATAAATGTTAGTTCTAGCTCTCTCCTTCCAGGGAGAAGATGGAGACTGGGTTTTATTGTTGAAGTGAGCCGCGGGAGAAAGCAGGTAAGTGCTCCCCTCTGGGAACCTGCTTGCTCTTTCTCCTCGAGAGTGAGTGTACCTCCGCTTTAATAGACAGCTTTGTGCTTGCTACTTTGCTTTTGGTTGTCTTTATTTGAGCACTGATCCCCAGGTAAACCTTCTCCTGGGGAATTCAAGGATCAAGACCTCCATTCACGCAACGCAGACACTCTCTTACCTCAGACATACCTGCTCAAGAGAATTGGAATATTACACGGAGAAAATCATTTAAGACGTTTTTGGGGGCAATACCCAGGCGAAGAATTGTTGAAAACTGACCTCTCTGCTACAGAGCCAAATATAACACAGAGACAGACTTTAGGATAAAGGGCAATAATAGCTTCATTGCTTTGCCGGGCAAAGGAGGCGGCACCAAGATAAGGCCTTCAAAACAGCAAGCCCACCCAGAGGAAGGAGCTGGGAGGTTTTATAGGGAAATACAGGATCTAGCCGGTTTTGACAGGAATTTTGTATGTGCTGCCAGCCTCATTTGTCTTGTCTTCAGGGTGGTATTGGGTTTCTGAAACAAAAGGCTAAGATGGGAGGAGGGGAGCTTGCAGAAGAGAGGAATAAGGTTACTTGGTCTAAAATCGAGCTCTGTTTAAGGAGTGCAGCCATCTTAATTTTTGTTTAACTTTATGCTTTTAAGCGGTTTCAGAATATCTCTGTTGGAAGAGGTCATTATAGGACCTGACCACTGGTGGGCCCTAGCGCCGGATCCAGGAACTCAGAGGCTCCTCCCCACTCTCTGTCCGTGGACTCTATGTTCCGCTCACCACTTCCGCTGTGGGCGCCATTTTCAATGACTCAGCCTTGAGAAAGCAATACGGTATTGTGAACGTGGCTATCCCTGACTGAACCCGATAAGGCCTCCATGTAAACTTTTAAGATTCCGGCGGATGGGCGTGGCCATCTGCTTGTCCTTCAGCTGCTGACGAGAAACCTCTAAAGTAAGTTCCCCTGCTTGTTAAAACTGCCACCTACCTGCCAGCCTGGAGTAGCCGGTCTTTTTCTTGAGTACATCCTTGCACTCTGAGCAGGCTGTCTTCCGGTTCCACCAGGGAAACCCCACAGTTGAGAACCAGTACTCAGCGCATTTCTTTTAAGCTGAGGCAAGAGGGGGTGATAATGTCACTTTTGGTTTTTGAACTTTTGACTTTTGAAATAATTTAAGGAAATAAACCTTACTGAATAAATAGGCTGAGAAAGCAATCACATGAAACCCATTACTTAAGGCTATCTTGCATATAAAACAGGGCATGGTTGGCAAATTTTTATTTTACTGATACACACATTTAAATTTTTTGCAAGTTAGTGGGATCAGTTAAATCTTTTAGAGTCTAAAAAGATAAAGGAGTCATTCCTGAGCTTTGGCTGCAGATTTCCTTATAATGGCAGATAAAGAATAGGAAGGGATAATAATGTTGAGACTGAAGATGTCATAGTGGCTAAGTTATAAGGGAGGGTTTTTTTTCCCCCCCAGAGATGTATTTAATTGTCTGGAGTGAGAGAGAAAGAGAGAGAGAGAGAATGATTGGGGGTGAGGGGTGAGGAGGGAGAGGATCTCAAGTAGACTCCATGCTGAGCAGGGAGCCCAGTGTTGGCTTCCATCTCATGACCATGAGATCAGGACCTGAGGTGAAAACAGAAGCCTATTGCTTTACTGACTGCACCACCCATTTGTCTCGGCAGTTTTTCTTTTACTTTTTAATTTTTTTAAGATTTATGTATTTTAGAGAGAGGGGAGAACCTTATGTGCGCACACACATGTGTGAATTGGGGGAGGGGCAGAGGGAGAGAATCTTCAAGCAAACTCCTTGCTGAACACAGAGCCCCTGACTGGGACTCTACCTGGGGCTTGATCTCGTAACCCCTGACATCATGACCTGAGCTGAAACCAAGAGGCACACTCTAACTGAGTAAACCACCCAGACACCACTATAATGGAGTTTTTATGCTGAGGAACTTGGACTTGATTTGGGGAAAAGAGAACAGTTCAATAATTTTAAATAAATTCTCATGACCTGAGTGCATTGTTTGTTCTTTTGTTTCTGATTTTGTTGAAAAATAGCCTTTGCTAATGGATGGAGAATGGTTAGGGGATGGGGTGGGGAAAGTGCTTCAGTATTAGAGGCTGTTGTTAAAAAACAGGTGTCAGGGGCACGTGGGTGGCATAGTCGGTAAGTGTCTGCCTTCTGCTGGGTCATGATCCCGGGGTCCTGGGATTGAGCCCCACACTGGGCTCCCTGCTGAGCAGGGAGCCTGCTTCTCTTTCTCCCACCTACTGCTTGTCAAATAAATAAATAAATAATTTTTGTCTGCCAAATAAATAAATAAAATCTTAAAAAAAAACAAACAAACAGGTGTCGGATAATGCAGACCCCAATTTTTGTAATCAGTATTTATTGGTTAGTGATTGAATATGCTGGTAAGGAAAAGGCAGAATCCAGGGCAATTTCTAGTTTTCCATCTTGGTCAAACATAAGTGGTGGTACATTTCGTAGACAAGGGAACATGGGATGAAAAAGGGAGAAATTGATTTAATTTCAGCCATGTTAGATTTGAGATTATTGTGGGTCCTGGAACTAATTATGAGTAATTGGCAAAGGGATTCTTCTTTTGACTTTTGGGGTGTGGTAACTTGGAAAATCATATTTACGTAAACAGTTTCTAGCAAACTTCTTTGAGACATTTGGTTTACAAAAACTGCAAAGATTTAAAACAGATTCAATGTTTTCCTGTAAAGCATCTTTATGAAACTGGCATGTTTCAGAATCAGAAAGACTGGGGAGGCCAGCTGGGATAATAATAATGTCAAACTCAACTGATACCTAGAATGTAGAAGAAGGAACAAGCTTACTAAATCTACCAGATCTTAGTTTTCTCCAAAGTTTTTGTGTTGAATTAAACATATACAATCAGTATTTATTAACTGTGATGAGTTTTGACTTTTAAATTTGCACTCTTATTTAAAGAGGAATGTGAAAAGTGAATGCTCTTAAACAAATAAGAAATATGGATGTGGAGGGGCACCTGGGTGGCTCAGTGGGTTAAGCCTCTGCCTTCGGCTCAGGTCATGATCTCAGGGTCCTGGGATCGAGTTCCGCATCGGGCTCTCTGCTCAGCAGGGAGCCTGCTTACCCCTCTCTTTCTCTGCCTGCCTCTCTGCCTACTTGTGATCTCTGTCTGTCAAATAAATAAATAAAATCTTAAAAAAAATGGATGTGGAGAAGTGAAGATGGGATTTATAACAACTTCTGAAGAAGTTAGGATCATATGTGTATATATGGGATTCCATGTATATAGGGTCATATATGTATTCTATCTATGCATCTACATACCTTTCTATCTTCTGTTGGTTCTGTTTTTCTGGAGAACTCTCACTAACTCAGGCCATTTAATAAAAATGCTAAGGTTGGCCCTGAAAGTTGTGTGTTTTTGAAAAAAGGTGAAGTCAAATTTACAACTTAGAGCTTGGAAAACCCAAACCTAGACTAAACAGTGATTGACAATAGATGGAATTTAAAGGAGATCAATTACTATTCTGAATAGAAGTGGTTCCATTTCATTTGAACAAATTTAATGGTTAATATTTATTTATTAGTTATTTTTATTATTTTTAATTTTTAATTATTTATTTAAAAAATTTTTTATTTATTTATTTGACAAAGAGAGAGAGAAAGTGCATAAGCGGGGGCAACAGCAGAGGGAGAGGGAGAAGCAGACTCTCTGCTGAGCAGGGAGCCTGATGTAGGGCTCCATCCTGGGACCCTGGGATCATGACCTGAGCCAAAGGCAGATGCTTAGCCAACTGAGTCACCCAGGTGCCCAGTGGTTAATATTTAAATATGTGTTATTAAAGTTTCACATTTTCAAAGAAAAAAAGTAAAGAATTGCATCACCAAGTTTCAATGGAAATATTGGTAGTATTTGGTAGTATTGCTGTATCAGTTAAAAACCTGATGTTATAACTTCACAGGTTGTTGGTTTGGTCTAGGGAGTCAATAAACATATTTAAATTGGGGAGAGGGAGTAAGGAGATGACCATTTTAAAATCCTTGTGCAGAAGTGACTAGATAATTTTATTTGGAGGAATAAATCTCTGCCTACTCTATTTTAGGACAAGGATTTATCAATAAGAATATTCATCTGTTTTCCAAATAACCTAAGAAAATGCTTGCAGTAGTTATGCAGAGATGCTAATTGAATTAGGGTCAGATTGAAAACAAATTATATAGCTATTAAAAGTGGCTAAATAAATAATTGTGGAACACTACACAGTCGTTAAAAATGATGTGTTGATCTCTAATTATGACAATGTGGTGTTAATCAAACCTATATACGAAATTAACATGTACTAGTAATTCACATCAGTTGTGCTGTTGGAAAGCAACTGTCTTTGTGAGAACATTTAGGTTAGAAAGTGAGAACTGGTGGCATGAATGTAGAGAACTGAAGAATCAGTAGACCTGTTTCATCTGCCTTGCATGACCGCATGAAAGTAGAGAAAATGAAGGGAGTGAGAAGACACAAAGTTCAGTGAGTTGTGGAACAGGGATTGCTTACAATTCAGGGCCAGTGCAAATTCTTCAGCAGTGGTTTTATTGAAGATCCATTTGGGAACTGGGATGTCCAGTGTATGATTTAAATGTTGGTGTTACTGTGATGTAGACTTGTTTTTTTGTCTTTCTGCTAAGTTGTCAGTTAAAGTCTGTTCTATTCCTGGATGGTTGTGTAAGTGGGCTTTTGATTTTGTGGAAATCAAAGAATGGTCTAAGTTTGATATGAGATAAGGAAGAGAATATATAAAAGCTGGAGGCTGGAGGCTGGAGGCAAAGGTACTTAGGAGAACAGCTGGGAACTCCAGGGAGACTTCTGTACAGGGTTCATCTATAGGGTATGGATTTAAGGTTTGAGGCAATGTTAATTTAGGTCTTATGGGGCAAGGAATCATTAGCTGCCACTGTCTGTGATACATAGTATTAACCAGACAACACAATATGCATCAGTTACCATTGCCAGGGGAAGAACCCAACTACAGGGAGGATAGCAAAGATATGCCAGCCACCAGGAATAGAAGTTGAAACATTTCTGCCCATTACATGTTGGCATTGGAGTTGCCAGGGAAAACACAATGCAGTGGAGCAACATTTTACTTAGAAAAGAGACAGAGCAAGGTCGTCATCAGTGGTGGACATTTGTCCCCCAAAGCCAGTGGGTCTCTAGGCAGCTAATATGGGCAGTGTACCTACAGTGCACCTCTCTTGACCTGTCCCCTCCCTGTGCAGGAGAGATGTAGCAGTCAAGTAGGCTAGGTACAATTTGATACAACGCTTAAGCAGAACAAAGGGGTATATATTGAGCTTAAATAGGGAAAGCTATGTCTGCACCAGGTGATGAGTACAGGCTGTGAGGGCTCTTTATCTCTTGGCAAGGAAGTGTTCCAGCCCCAGTGTCCAATATGTTCATGAGACTGCCTTTCCCCAAATATAGATTACTCTAAATAGTAATTTTTTGTACAAGTTTGAGGCTACACTCAAACATGCACATACATTCACATATACACTTAAAAATATTGAAACATATGCCAATACCTAAGTAGTGTTTTCTCTTAGAAGGTTGGGTTTAATTTTCTTCTTTATATTTTCCTGTGTTTCATGAATATTTTTTACAGTTTCTTGTTTTTGAAGTCAGAAAACAAAGATATTTACATTTTCTAGAACAAAACAATCTTGCAGGAGCAGAGCTTTGCAGATTTTTTTCAAGAATAGAGCAATATCATGAAATCATCTTATGTATTCTTTATAAATTCTGCATGATATTTGATATGTATTACATATGTTTTGTGCACATCAAGCCTTCTTTTCTTTTTCTCTTGATGCTTTGCTTTCAATGGGTAAATTATAGCTTTGGAAGGTTGGATGGATGAGATGGATGATATCCTACTCTTTTTTTTTTTTTTAAAGATTTTATTTATTTATTTGACAGACAGAGATCACAAGTAGGCCAAGAAGCAGGCAGAGAGAGACAGGGGGGGAAGCAGGT